>NW_015656206.1:104723-122010 GCF_001515625.1 Sinocyclocheilus rhinocerous
TAACATTTTATTTTAAGATTTAACATTTGTAGATGGTCTAAAGCAAAAGAGTTGTAAACATTCTGAAAATCTTTTAGCGCTCATAATTTGTTTAAAAAATATAACATATTACACATTAATGAATAAATCAGTATATATATAATTATTTAATTTACAAGTGTCATGTTTGTGATTTAAAAAAAAAATCCATGTAAGCTATAGCTTCTGACCTTTAAATCAAAACATACTCATGATTTTATGACATCAATTACTGCTTTATTTAATCAGAAACACAGTCTAAATATTATTTGTTATTTTAAGATTTAACATTTGTAGATGGTCTAAAGCAAAAGAGTTGTAAACATTCTGAAAATCTTTTAGAGCTCATAATTTGTTTAAAAAATATAACATATTACACATTAATGAATAAATCAGTATATATATAATTATTTAATTTACAAGTGTCATGTTTGTGATTTAAAAAAAAAATCCATGTAAGCTATAGCTTCTGACCTTTAAATCAAAACATACTCATGATTTTATGACATCAATTACTGCTTTATTTAATCAGAAACACAGTCTAAATGTTATTTGTGTATTTTACTTTCATTTTATTAAAAGTAGGCCAACAGCTCCCCCTATGGAATTAAAACTCCTTACCGAACGGACATTAGGACCCGGGGGAGGTTGCCGCTGCTGCCACTGCACGTGCTATTACTGTTTACACTATCATACACCAAATGTGTCATTCTGTACGTGCATTCTCTGTTTAAATGCAGCGATCCTATAACAGTGAATCTAATCAGCATTCAGGCAAAACTTTGCTTCAAAAATGGGTCACACTGCTGACATGATCTAATCGCTAGCACGCCCTGAGGACATGTGAGTTAACCTATTCCTCTTATCAGCAAGATATATCGGCACAATTTTTCATATTGGGCCGATGCCGATATGTAGGCCTACATTTAAAGCTATCTGTTATTATATAAGTTATCTGATTCCGATATCGGTCCGATAATATCGTGCATCCCTAACTTTAATGCACTTGAAATGTGCACCAAGCACTAGGAAAATACCAGTATCAGATCGGGACTCCTATCAGCAGATACTCAATATTCAATGACTTGGTCAGATTGGGGGCACAAAAAACCTGTTCGGGACATCCCTACTTCACACTGCTGTTGTTTTATGCACATATGTAAACACTCGACATGTGGGTAAATATATTTACTTCTTATATAGAAAGACACTTCAGCAGACTTTCATGTAGTGTAGCTATTCATCCATAACACACAAACACATCACGGTGCTTGACAGATCCGCCCCAGGCTCACACACACACTCCGTCTCTCTCCGCTCACTGGCCGATCTGCACGCAGTGACAAAGTAATGAGACGGGTAAACACACCATGATCTATGTGGCTGTCAGGCAAGAAATGGGCTGTCAAACATACTCTATTCTCCTGCGGTCAGATCTGCTCATCCGCGTGTGTGTGTTTTATTCCAATACAGAAGAAAACAACATCACTGCTGATTTCAAACCACACCTCAGTCACATGACCTTATGGCCTTTAAAGTGTATGTCAAGACTGACCTAATATGTCCTGCGTTCTGACCCCAGAACAGTCCAGCGATCTTTCATCTCTTTTCTTGTTTCACAGTACACACACAATTGCAGGTTCAAAGCCTAATGGAAGTAATAAACATTGCATAGTTTTTTACTGCTTTATAATAATGGATTCACACAATGTCCTAAATTTGAGTAAGAAAAAATTGCTAATCTCATATAAAATAAACAGAGAATGTAACAGCACATATTATTACTATTTTGCTTTAACCGCAGCAGCCATATTTACCTTATTATAACAACAACATTTTGGTAATACAGGTGTTTATTGAAACAGCAATATCTCAGGTCAGAATGGTCCACTGATAACAGTCAAAATAAAAATTTTCTCAGCCAAGTCACTAGTCCAACTGTAGGCAGTTTATGGTATGTGCGCTAATAAAGATATCAGCTAATGTGCAGCACACCTGTGTGTATATGACCTATTTTACAGAGGCTTAAATCAATTGTATCTCACCCCATCAAATGTTAGTCGGAACAATCTGTTTTATAATTGTCATTTTAGCATATTAATGTGCAATACAAATTAACAGACATGAACAGAACAGAAATGAGCCTACATACTAAACTCAGAGATAGAGAGCAAGACACCATTTTAGGAAGAGATGGAAGAGACAGGGCAGAAAAATGGGCTCATAACATGGGAGATGCTCTGAATATGAGTGTGTGCATGAAGGGCACTATTCTGGGCACACCGCCTGGGCAGCAGCAGATGGAGCAGAGCTCCAGACCTCCCCCTGCTGTGGTGATGCCAGTCTCAGCTCTGGCACTGCTGTGGGTCTTTTACTCACAGTCCAGCAGCACCAAGTAGGAGTGGCCAATCACCAATGAGAAGTTCAACTTCTAAAAACTATAATGCAACAAATGCAAAAAAAAAAAAACCTGGGTCATGTTTAATTTATTATTAACTAAAATAAATCGTAGTGCCTTATTTTTATGTTATTGTTGTTGTTGTTTTTTCCCTTAGTATTTTAATATCTTTGGGATTATTTAATGTTTCAAGGATGTTCACATATTTGCACCAGAAAACAAGAAAAAAAGATTCAGAACAGAACATTGTAATGCACAGACATCACAAAAACCTAAAACAAATATTTGCATCATAATGCTGTTTGTTATGCACATGGCACTAAACATGGGACACATGCAATGCTCTGGACCCCAGGAATGACTCTTTCTCTACTTATTCTAAATCTCTCATTTCGCTGTTAGCATGAAGTTCAATTTCACCCAGATCAGAGAGAGATTAACACCCTAAACATGCACACTCCAGCTTGGCACATGCAAAGCCGGGAAAAGCATGACGGTCGTTTTCCAGCGTGTTAAAACTATAAGCCACCCAATCAAATCCACTCCAATCCAATAAATGCAGCCGTGAGCCGGCGCTCTCTGCTGATCTGAGAGATTTGAGCTGCAGGCTCAAAGTATATGGGAAAACTCTTCTCCTCCCTTGATCTGCATGAGTGCAGTTCCCCTCTCTTTCGTCAGTATAATCAGCAGGCTTCATCGGATGGGATTTGCCGGGATAACCTATCCATCTTTAAACAATGGTTATTGATGAGACATTAAGAAGCTCAATTGGATTAATTAAGCATTCTGGGAAGGCAGTGAGAGGGCTTTACCCAACACTTTTACTTATTTAATGCACAACGATATGTTCAGATATATTACTGACAGTATAATCATGTGGATAATTTCAGTGGGGAGTGTTTATTGTTTCTCTCTGCTTGATTGGTGCGAAAACAGCTCATTATCATAAAAGGCAGAAAGGCTGCGTTGGGAATGTAATTCAAAGACTATTTACAGACAATCTAGTCTTGAATAGTAAAACCTTTAACTAGAAACCAACTAGAAGAGACTGCAGATTTTTCTGGTCAAGAAAGAATGTATTAAAGTGGAAAGCATGGGAGGTTGAGCTCCAGAATTTGACCAATAAACTTCAAGTTTCCGACGGACAATTTTGATGTCAAAGAAATGGGACAGCTTTCCTCTGATACATTATAACTATCTTAATGCACTGCCCGCACTACATGACTGAAACAACGTCTGTTCTTTACTGCACTACCGTACAAACAAAAAACTATAACCCTGTTCCATTAGAACCACACTCTGGGATATATGCTTTATGTCTGAGAGTAAAGGCTTGTTCACACCAAGATTACCTATATAACTATAAAGATAGAAAATGACTGCAGTTTTAAATGCTTGAGGTCTTTAAAGTTGGATGATTCTAATTGGCTGTCATTCTGAAAGTGATTCCAACATTACTGCTTTTGTGTGTTATTGTCGTGTGGGCTTCAATATTGCAGGGTTGAAAATGATCAAAGACTTCTGCTTTCCTGTCCCAAACCTATCTTCAGTAACAACCTGAAAGCACAGAAGTGCTGATAGTGATCAAGGCCTGTAAGCCAACATGTGTATACATTGGAGGTCTGCAAATTGCCACACCTTTTGCATGGTGGGTAAAGCTGTAATTTGCTGATTGGTCAGTTTGAATGTCTAACATTTGGTTTTTAGTCACATGGTAAAGGAAGGGATAAAAGAAGATTACTGTTGCTCTGTGCAATCTCTCTTTCTTCACAGGGGCCCTCTTCTTTCTTAATAAAATACTTTTATTAAACCATTTCAATTTTAACTTATTTGCTAAGTAGTCTTGATTCAACATTAACATCGAAGTGCTACCTATTGCAATACAATATAGTCACTCAATAGCAATGCTCTCCCACATATTTTGCACATATTATTTCAGTCATTGGTATGGAGTGGCAGTGGGTGATAACAGACAAAAAATTTACAGTTTTATACCATTGTGCTGATAACGTTTCTTTAGTCATTTGGCAGTCCTACAGCCTGAATCATTGTAGGGAAACCACCCTTACACACTTCACATAGAATTAGAACAATTATTAAAAAATGTATAGGTATACAGTAGTTATTGTCTTGAACGATACAGTCCTTAAGTCTGATTTTTCAGTGATGTTTCAAAAAAGCATGTTCTCTGAGGTCCACTTATGTTATCAAGATTTTTACATCAAAAAACATCATCATTTTGAAGTAACAGGATATTTCTGTCCTGTTTTTGATGCCCTTATCAGAACACTCCATTTGAATAGGCATGATGGATTGTAGACTCAGAAGTAAACGCCCACTGCTATGATTGGCATGCGTATGTTTGACAGTTTACGTCCTTCACAGATGGAAAAGGCAGCAATTTAGGTTAAAAACTTATAAATACTCTTTTACACTTTAAAGTTCATACCAAATGATCTGTTTAACAGAAAAAGCAATAATGACCACGTTTGTAAACGAATCTGCGGTAAAATGAAGTGAACAAAGGATCGAGTTTTTACTGACACGGTCTGGAACTTCATTAAAAATAAAGTTCATCCACTCTTTTCTAACGTTGGGATGAGAAGGAAGGCAATACAAACACTGTTTTTTTCCCACAACCTGGCACTGCACAGCATCTTGTTGTCTTCAGAGCCATCTTTATCGTTTGGTTTCTGCATAGACCTGTGCGTTCACCTCTCTCCACTACATGCGAGAATTGGCGGGTAGGCTAAAAAAGCAGTGATGTTGATTAGGGCTGGGTATCGAGTTCGATACTTTTTAGGCACCGACCGAATTGCCTCGATACCATCGAGTATCGAAAAACGTCTCGTTGTTCGGTACCAAATTTCGATACCTAAGGGGTTAATCTCATCAGCGTCAGTGAGCCAATAAAGGTCCGGGTATACTTCACTTTCCGCGTTCCGTTCCGTCTCGCGCTCAGCCGTGTCCGCACAGCTTTCAAAGTATACTCAACCGCAGATGAGTGCAGACGGACGAGCTCAACACGGATGTAACGCAGTTTGACTTGCGCTCTGTCTCAACTTTCACCTCGCGCATGTGCTGTTGTACGCGGACCATCCGCGCGGTCTCAAAAAATTGCCTGCACACGGACGGGGTGCAAGGCTGTCCGCGAGCCCTCCTGATGATGAAAATGACGTAATGTGGACGCGGACGGCCGAAGTATACTTTGGCCTTAAGCCTGCAGCACTAGCCGGTGTGTTCGACTAGAAGAGGTGCGGCGCAGATCGATCAGTGTTTGACATCCGCGAGAGCGATTCGAAAGCGCACGGAGCAGTCTGCTCTCTTTAGCTCTCGTGGTACTGTAATACACTGAGTATCGAAGTCTGGGTATCGGTATCGGTATCGATATCGAACATTTTTGAACGATACCCAGCCCTAATGTTGATCTTCTTCTGCGGAGGCGGTGCTTATCTACACTATTACATCATAGAGTAGAAGATTTCAAAAGCTTTCAGACTGTCTTCAATATAAGCTATTTTTAGGCTAACAATAAAGTTTTGAGTTCTGAAAAGTTCGAGTTCTGTTTTTAGTTCAATGACCTCTTATTAGGGATGCTCCGATCAGCCTTTTTCACCTCCGATACCGATTCCGATACCTAGGGTTCAGTATTGGCTGATACCGATCCGATACCAGTGAAGTTTTTTTTTTTTTCCATTTAAATAAATTTAGAATTTATATATCTCTGTCTGTGGAACTGATAATCATTCTTTCACAATCTACTAAATACAGACTACTTCATTATAAAGAAAAATAAACAATAAATATGAAAAAATATATGTATATTCATAATCTATGACAAAAATATATCATAAACTAGGTTAGTGGATAATTCGGCAGCAAAAGTTATTCTAGAAAAATCAGTGCACAATAATTTTAGAAATCCAAACATTTAGTGAAAAAACAATATTTTGTGGGGAACAAATAAAAGTGTTGCACTAAATATGGTCAAATGTTACACATTGCTATTTGTACTATAAAATCCATTAATGAAAAACATTAATGAATGTATTTATATATAAGTATATACTATAAAATTAAAATACATTTCGTTTAAATGTATAGCATATTTTTTTAATAAGGAAACAACATATGATAGATTCGATAGCACAAAACAAATACAGTGCGGCACGAAGCACTTACAATATGCGCATCCGGTGTGCAGAATGATGAGGTTCTCACAGACACCCGGTAGCAAGTAACAAAACAACATTATTAAACTCCGACAAGATAAAGTCCTTTTTGCAAAATCATAGACATTTATTTACAAATCAATTATAATAATGGGAACACAGAATGATCTTGGAGAGAGCTTTACCGAGATGACTGTTGTAACTGAATGCGACCAGGGTTTAAAGGCTGAATGAATGACTGACAGCCACAGTGGAGAAAAGAGTTTGTGTGAACTTTAATGTAAGGACTTAAATATTCATATGTAGCTCACATTAAAGGGATACGGTTTCTATGTGTATTTACGCTTTGATTTGAATGAAAACAGCGCATCCATGCAGCGCGGCTGACACAGAAGAGCATACGCTGCTTGCGTTTAGCGGATATTCTCCAAAATGGTGCTACAGTGATGCGGAGAGACACAGAGGAGACGAATTGTTGAATAAAGTCGTTATTTTTGTTTTCTTCGCGTACAAAAAGTATTCTCGTCGCTTCCTCTTATATGTCAAAAGTGCATTATTATCTAATGGAAATGATTGTGGTGTATCATGGGAGTTGACAATTTTAGGGTTAAAAACCCTAATCTTGGGGTTAAACTTGAGGCTAGAGTTAAAGGCTTGTACAAAATTCTTATCAATCTATCATTCCCCTGTGATTTTAGGGAAGGTTATGGTTAGGGTTTGGTTTAGGTGCAGGGCTAAGGTTTGGACTATGTTCCAGGATCAATAAAGATGTTGACAACTTTCTGGGGTGCACCCAAGAAAATTGGCCGCTAATCATGGTCTTTCTCTTTAGAATGTTGTCTCTCGATGGATTTTGAACATTCAGAAAGAGTCGTAAAATGCATCACAACTGGAGACCAGCAAAAGCTAAGAGTTGCATCGATTTCCTACTCAGTGGTGATGTCATCCCTGTTGGTTGCTTAATGCCACGTGCTCTATAAATTTCCCTCACTGCTTCTGACATGCACTGATGAAGGCAATCCATCTGAGCGGCAGGAGCCAAACAAAGCATGCACTCACTGTTTGACACACAACAAATAATGGAGAACCTGTTTCCTCACGCACACTTCATCTTCACGTAACAAGTTAATAGTGATGCTGGTGTCTGCTGAGTGATACTCGGGTGATCTAAAAGGAGAGGAGACTTTAACGTAATAGCTTGTTTGTGCTTGTTTTTTAAGCTAACAAGTGGTTTAAAATATGAGGTTGTTCTTGCAGAAAAAATAAAATACATTTTTAAGCAGTCAACGTTATATCATCTTGTGCAGATCAATACATAAATGGGGAGGGTGTTATGAGGAAGAAGCTTCTACCAATTACTATTCCCCAAGTGCAATGCCATTTTGGAATAGAAAGTGACACTACACAAACTGTAATATCAAATTTGAAAGCATAATGTCATTGTATGGTGTAGTATTAAGATTTGTTTTCACTGGAATTACTGTTGGTAATATTGGTAATTGTTATTTTGTTATTATTTTGTAGGTTAACAAAGGCATTATTTATGATGAACCGCAGCTATGACCACTTCAAAGACTTACTATTTGTATCACTACACAGCACTCTTGATTATAATTCTGATGCATGGCAAATGTTGAGTGAAGACATAGTGGATGTGGTGTTCAGACCAGAAAATGAACAGAAAAAAATGAAAAAGTGGGAATAAAATGTCCAAAAAAAGATACAGTGTCTAACCAAAAACTGGGCATCGGCTTCTTCTTCCACTGGTGGCTTGGCTTCCTGCAAATTTTTCGGGAAAATGACTCGGTGGAATCCTTGGCTGTTACCTCCCTGGCCCAGCAACGACTTCAGTATCAATGTACAAGAAAAGAGAATGCTCTCTTTTGAGGGGAGGCACGCTCGTCTTATTAAGGCAGCGGTGACAAGGCTCCATTAACTTCAAGTGAGTACAGTCATTGCGCACTGCCAGTCATTTGTTCCGGTCAACAGACTGACTGAAGGACACAAATTTAGGGATGGATGGGTGCTGATGTGATGAATTCCACTTAATGAGTTTGTTTAATAAAATAACATTGTAATGAAATATCCTTAATATTTTGGTAACCACTTTAATATGGAATAATATGGAATGCTCTTCATAGGTGACACACATAAAACAGTCCTCAAAACATAAAGGAAACAACAGATTATTGATTTTAAGAGAGTTTGGTACTACCTTAAAAAATGGGTCATTCCGTGTTAACTCAATCAGAGGTCCTCGGCTCAAATTTTTGATTTTGCTAATATTTTTTCTGAAGAAAGACAGACATGTATAGTGATGAAAGCCAAAATATTAAATGTCATGGATGAATATTTACTGAGTAATCCACTATTTTGTAGAGGGGGGTCAAAATGGCAATTTTCACCTGAGATTCAAAGCCAAATTACAAGGGGGTAAAAATGGCTTCAGAAAGATGGCAGCATCATAATGTTATTTTTTACACAGAAATCGGTAGGCCTGTTAGTAAAATCTGTTCGCTTTAGCAATCTTCGTTGCATTATGTGCCAATGGTGACCATTCAAAAATGGTTCAAAAAACCATAAGGGGCCTTAAAAATGAAGATGCCAAAAGGAAAGCTTGTTAAGACCAATATCTAAAAGGACATTAAGATATATTTAATAATTTTTGAGTTACAGTCATACAAACTTTGAGAAAAAAACTTGAAAAGTGCTGTTTCCCCATTTTTAAATGGTCACCATTGGCACATAATGCAACAAAGACTGCTGAAGTCAACATAATTTACTAACAGACCTACTAATCTCTGTGTAAAAATAATGTTGTGATGCTGCCATCTGTCACGCTCCTGGGGCCTGTACCATGAAGCCGGATTAGCTGGCTAGGCAGGTAAGTTTCAGTTTAGTTTGCACCAATCCTGGGTTTTAGGTACCATGAAAGTGGCTTGGCTTTTAGTGGTGTTCATCACCATAGTAACTTACGCTCCACAGCTAACCAGCTCCGGGGCAGGTTATGTTCTGGTTTAGAGAGCTCAACCCGAAATTTAACCAATCGGCTTCAAGCAAAGTGACACATGTCTACGCAATAAAGCCACTCCCCCAGTTTATCTTCTTACAAATTAAAGGATGCTACATAGACCTTTTTAAAGATAAAATTGTCTGATTTTTAGAGATGATTATTTTTTATAATCATTTTATATGATTGAATTATTATTCCCCTAATCTATTACACAAGCTAGCTTAGTTTAATAGTAATTATCAAGCTTTTATTTGAAATGAATATAAACATATAGATAATATGCAATATAAATACGTTTTAGAATCAATAGCTTTAAACATGACTACGTATGAGATTAGATTTTTAAGTGTTTTATTACCTATAAATATTATCACCTCTATAAACTAACTTTACAACTTTTACTTGCACTTATATGGCAAGATGTTTTCTTTAAGTTTCTTTCTTTCATGGAAAGATCGTTTCATCTCATGTAAATGTGTTTAAATCCTTCATATTGTTCAATCTGTTAATCTTAGGTAGTGAATCGCACTGACTCTCTCGCGAGAAGTGAATCACAGTTTCAAGGCATGTGATTGGCTGTTCATTACTGATGTCACACTTTCAGGTGCACGTGCCCCATTAACTCAGGATCAAGCCTGAGTTGACAGAGAAAGTTGCGATCAGCTTCATGGTACCGACAAAGCCGGATTGGAGTGGTTTGGTTTTGCCAACTCAAAACTAATCCTGTAATCCTGAGTTTGTTCAGCCACCATCATGGTACAGGCCCCAGGACTCTATCTGTGTGTTTTTCCCTCTCCATGTACGTGCTCCATGACCCAGTTTTCCCATGTTGATTGTTCATTAGTTCCAGTGGGTCTCGTCATCCCCTCGTCAAGTCCTGTGTATTTATAGTGAGTCCTGTTCTGAGTTTCCTCGTCTGGTATTGAATGTTCGTCTTTCCCCACTACGTGTGTGTTCCTGGTTCCTTGGATGTTTATTAAAGTCTGTTTGTTTGAAGTTTACTCCACGTCTCCTCGTTCCTTGCTCCGTGCTCCTCACAGTAGCGGTATCGTGACACCATCTTTCTTAAGTAATTTTTAACCTCCTGTAATTTGACTCTGAATCTCAGGTGAAAATTTTAATTTTGACCCCCCCCTCTACAAAATAGTGGATTACTTAGTAAATATTAATCCATGACATTTAATATTTGGTCTATCATCACATGTTTATCTTTCTTCAGAAAAAAATATTAGCAAAATCAAAAATTTGAGCTGGGGAAATTTCTGAAATTCGGTTGATTTGACACGGAATGACCCATATGTATGTAGTCCACCATCTAAGATTATTTTTTAAGATTATTTCAGTCCACAATCTAAGATTATTTTTTCATCAAGCTTTCAACGCATTCTTGTATTTATTGTATGAGTGTGATGCTGACTCATATTGTTGCCTATGATGCCTGTCTAGGTAGGCAGCTCACTAGATTTTGGAACAGAGATAAGATTGTTTAGCAATACAGAATTGGAGGTAAACATTTAAAGTTAAAATACATGTAAGTCAGTTGCAGCATTTTAGATGTAAAGGTTTACAGCATAGTAGCAGGACAGAAGAAAGTGAGAGAAGCAGTGTGTAGATTGTACGTTCTCTGGGATCAGTGTGCCTGCTTGTTACATATTAATCTGCAAATTAATGGTGATGGCTGCCCATCCCACCTTTAACAGAGCCTTTAACGCAGATGATGATGCAAATAGATAGGGAGAAGATAGCGGCTCGCTGTCTTCTACTGCTGGGGTTGTCATGGCTACAGACGTAGAGAGATGGCTGTGACGTACTGGCGTTGTGTATGGTGATCACAGTACAGTCTCATTTACAGGCTGAAAAATAGAATGCTTTAATACAGCAATATTTGACCTTTTAAAATCAAGCCAAAAGGACATGCATCACAGCTTCAATAAATGTATTGAAACAATACACTATAAGGGCTGAAGCAAACACACACACATGCACACAAAACAGAAGTTAGACAGCGTTGGTTAGCTTGGGCCAGCTGACGTCACCTGTTTGGCTTCTCACAAATACTGCAATTTACTTTGTCCAGTTACCAATGCAGTGTCCCCTCTATTCCTAGAACAGTCAGGCCCATTGATCTAGACCCACTGAAAACAAATTATCTGCTGCTGGAACAGGAGGTGACCTGCCCACAGAGAGACGCTGGCCTCTCTCCCTCCAGCGAATGGAAATCTATACTTCCGGATGTGGGAGGTCTGCTTTTGATCGGCCTTAGCCCTCATGATTAATACTCGTTTGTAAAGGCTTAATTGGTTTCAAACACTAGGCTGCTGCCCTAACAAATCACACTTCCCAATGGAAGCAGTGGATGGGCAAAGAGAAAGAAATATAGATAAAGATTACAGAAAGACAGACAAGTAGAGAGAGAGAAAAAGAGAGTGGGTGAAAAGGGTAACTATAATGCTGTGCACATTTTGTCCGAATAGAGTTATGATTGTAAACAGTGCTTTTAGATTTTATCCTGTGATGTACGAGATTGGTTCACCTTTGCTCAGATTTTGAGAAAACCTGATATCAAAATCAAATTAACCAGCCAGGAAATCACAATATAAATATGTGTTGCTTATTCATTTTTCTTCCATTGTATTATTCTCTAGCATCACATTTAATTCTGACTGATTTAGCACAACTCAGCTAACACATGTTTTTGATGTACTGCTGTGGATTCAGGTGTTTAGGAAACACTGTCATGATATTTTTGTATGGTTTACAATTTATATCAGCAGGCAAATGCAGATGCTGTCTTTTGTAAAACGAAAGTGGACAGTGAGTGGACCACCTACCAAAAATAAAATATAAAACAATAAAACTCCATGACTCATGAACTATATTCCAAATAGTCTTATACTTATTATGGTTACTTAGTTACTTACTTGGTTACTTATAACTATAATCCTTTAAGTCTTCCCTACTTCACTAAACATATTGCAGTGTTCACACTAGACTCTAACTAGACTCTGTTGGTAAGACTTAAGCAGCACACCATTACACACTTGAGCTGTGCTGCACTGATCACATTGTAATTACAAGGCTAATTAACAGGGCAGAGGGCTGAATGGTTCTCCCTGCAGTTATCTTAGTAGATGAGATTGGAGAGGAAAGCAGTTTACATTTATTTTCACAGTTCACAGAAGAGATGAGCACAGATCTTTGAATGAGAAGATAAACAGAGAGACACTTCTTTGGCCACATTGTACTGTACTGTGTTACAGGAGTATAATGACTGATAGCGGAGCTATACCACTCAACGAGGGCAAAATGCAGCAACTATTTCATAAACTGAAAATGGCTTGAATGTATTTTGACTGAATGTTGACTTGATTTGATAAATTGAGCTTATCTGTCACACTCATTTCAGTTCATTAAGATTTCTGATAATAAGCTGAGGATCTGAACCAGG
Organism: Sinocyclocheilus rhinocerous; assembly: GCF_001515625.1. Lineage (NCBI taxonomy): Eukaryota > Metazoa > Chordata > Actinopteri > Cypriniformes > Cyprinidae > Sinocyclocheilus > Sinocyclocheilus rhinocerous. The sequence continues at coordinate 117,773 of NW_015656206.1, forward strand.
TTTGTAAATAAGGGAGATTTTAAAACACTTTGCACCTTTGTCACTTTTTTCACTTTTGCATATGGAAAATTAAAACTACATTTTTGAGAGACCTTTTTTGGTCTGATTGAAAAAAAATTTTTAGTGTGCGGACAAATTCAGCGACTTGTTGAACTAAATATGGGAGGCATGCATTGTGTCTACGGTATAGGGTTGGGTATCGATTGTTTTTTTTACGATACCGGTGCCAAATCGATACTTTTAAAATGGTTCCGGTGCCTGAACCGATACTTTAAAAAAATAGCCACAAAAAAACGATGGATAACATTAAAGAGCATTAAAAATATTAAAAATAAATATACATAGCATTCACATGCTCCTCGGATGCTCTCATTTCCCCAGTTGTGCTTCCCTTACTCTAAGCCTAATAAATGTATTTCACGATCTGGGTCATTATTTAATACAAAATATTTAATACAAAACCACACATAATGTTTACTGTATCTCTGTCAATCACTCTGATTAACTGCACAGATACAGATATCATAACAATCTATCGATAAACACACACCTTGTGTCCTCTGTTTCTGTTTGAGTCCGCTCGCGCTGAGTCGCCGCGGTCTGCGGATTGAAGAGCGCGCTGAAAGACGGGGAGGAGACGAAGTCTGCCGCCGTTTTCATTTGAGATTTAAAGGGTACTGACTCTGAGGCGATCACGAGTTTGTGTACAGTTTATAGAGCTAATCGCTATAGCCCCGCTAAAAATGGCCTTGCGACGCCCATGCTTCTTACGTCCATTTCGGAGAACCAGGACAAATATTTCAATCGATCGCTCAGGCATTTAAGTGGCACCGAAATGAGGCCATATTGGCACCGGGTTTCGGTACCCAACCCTAGTCTACGGTCACACTCTCTGTGTTTGGGACTGACCCAAATTTATTTAATAAGGTGTGAGTCAACCAACTTAATGTCAACCTGGTCAAAGTTCATGGTCATGGTCAAAGTTCAGTGCTGTAGGTCTCCAGTACCAGTACTATTACGATGCATTAAAAGCATACACTTACTGGTCTTGCTAATCTGACATTTTTGTGGGGTTTCTCAGCTTGTTAAGGCTACACCTGAAGGACTAGATCCACAATAGTCCTGCTGACAGCTGCTTAAATCTACAGTCAGGATGCTGAGAAGCACTCAAGGAATCATAGGACAGAAAGGCTTGCTTTCAGTGAGTGTAAAATAGGCAGAGAATGCAGAGCATGAGTGTTTGAGGCATAGTGCGAGCCAATCAGTTCGAAAAAAAAAAATACAAAATAAAATTTGAGTTGTCCAAAAATTTCTTGCAGTTCTGTCAAAAAATGAGCCAACAAGTTAAGTGTGTTGCATAGTGAGATAGAATTCTGTATACTGCATACTTTGACACATGTGGTACAACATCCTATTAATCTATGCTTACAGATAATGTACATAGTTTGAATTACAGTACATATTTTCACCTTTTAGAAATATTATGTAGGTCCTGTCAGGACTGTTGCTTTTACAACACTCAAATCGCACGAATAAGCAGGCTGACTCAAGGAAAACCTTGTTGTCATGGCGCCAGAAAGCATCCCCCAGGGGCCCTCTGCCCTTGCCATGTAAAGGGTTGCCACGGTGATCTCCAGGGAGGCGGGTGTTGATGGATGTGTGGAGTTAAATGGAGGAGGCGAGTGAATGCTGAGAAGGTCGAGAGGACAAAAGCAGCATGAGAATGTACACAGAGAGACAGAGGCTACTGCGCTGTGACCCCATCACCTCCCCCAAGATCCGTCAGATCCTAAATCTACCTCCATCTGACAGCGCAGACTGAGAGAGGGGCCTCACAGACTAGGCTACACAAACACACACACACACCATCTCATTACTTCTCTCACACAGATCCATTTTCTGCTGCAGTTTCAACCTTCAAATAGAAATACAGACAGAGAGTGTTCTTCTCAGATAGTTTGATCCTGGGTGAAATGTTTCTTGTATATCATATTCTGATAAGAGGGCAGACAGCATGGAGCTCCACTGTCTACGTAACTGCAGATCTGCGAGAGCAAGGACACAAGACCTTACCTTCAACAATTCCATTGAACTAGTAGGATCAGCAGCCATAAAATATCCTATCATCAAAAATGTTTAGACTTTTCTCTGTGACAGTGACAGTGCAAAAGAGTCAGGATGCCAGCCCACTTTTTTTTTCTTTTTTTTTTACTCTGTCTGTCAATCATTTGATGACATTGGGTTGGCTGACATGTCTATTGTGGGCAGGGATTTGGAATGTGAGCATAATTAATGGTTGAAGCAAGTACAATGGTTGAAACCATTAATAAAGAGAGAGGAGAATATGTCTGTGTTCACCATCCATTACTTAATTTGTACAGCTGCTGTCCATTTGCTGGTTGGTCAATGGTACAACAGCACAATGATGCATCAGATGGTAACAAAATGGTACTTTTTTACACTGTTTATACCATGGTACTAAATAATTATCATTAGGGATGCACCGATGTATCGGCCGCCAAAATTTTATCGGCTGATTTTTGGTTATTTTAAAGCCATCGGCATATCGGAAATAGCATGAAAATGGCCGATGCCGAATGTTTATTAATTAACATTGCATGGAGACAATGAGTTGCATATCTGTTGCATAATCAAACATTTTTCTCTGGACAAAATAATTAAATACTTGCCAAAACAAAATAAAATCTGTGCAAAATATAGTTTGTCAGACAGCATGGTACGGCCTATGCAAATGTAACGCTGACACATCCAACCAGTGAAACTGCTGTAGAACTCAGCTGTAAATTCATCATAGGTAACGTTAAGTCGCAATGGCAATGCCCCGGAGTTAGTTTATATGAGGATATGTCACGAACCGCCAATTAAGCATTAGGCCTACATTTAAGTGAAAATGAATGGCAGGTAATATGCAGCTTTTTGTGTGTTTGAAACCAGCAAAAATGGCAGGATCATGTAGAACATGGATTCACACAAGTTTACATCACGCACCTGCAGCGTTTCTGTGAACAGGGAAAATGGAATAAAACTATATAGGCTACATAAAAAGGAATATATAGGCCTATACACAATATATTTCTCTTAAATCAGATTAACAAAACGAAAGAAAAAATTGAGTTGAGTTTGGATCATTGTAACGCGCTCCGAAGTTCATGGAAAGGAAAGCCGTTTTCTTTATTTTGCAAAAGCTTTACAGTTTTGAATCGCGTCAGCGACTCACATGCACATACAACATATTTTTGCTAACTTGACATCGCAGCCTGTTCATTATCAAAAAAAAAATACAGTTAAAGATACATAAAAAGTTACACTGCTCAATTTAAATAGTCCGTAGTACAGTCTGTGCCGTTCAGCGTAACCACCGCCTCACTGTGCTGTTATATGCTGCGTTCACGCCATATCGTAATTACCGTAATTTCGAGATGACAGCACGTGACGTTCTACTCAGAGCTGTTCACATCCTTGGACTCGGAATTATGCTTTTCTACGGCAACACTATCAACGCCTAAACAGAGCCTGCGGTGGTCAGGTGATACAGCGGTCACGTGGCACAATTCGTAGCTCTCAGAAAACTCCCAGTTCACAAGTTGTAATTATGAGTTCTACGAGGACGTGAATGCTTTTTACAAGTTGGAATCTCGTAATTACGGGAATTCCAATATGGCGTGAACGCACCTATAGCCTATGTAAAGGATGATGTTTTATGTCGAAAATGCGAGTGAAGAACAAAACCTAGAGTTTAAATAATAAATAATATTTTAGCATCCAAATACGTTGTGAATATGTAAACATTTGGATTTGTGCAGAATGAGAGAGGTAGGCTTCAGTTTCGCTTTTAAATTAATTAGTATTGGCTTACAACTTTAGAGGATTTGTTTTGGAGAGAAGGGAACTAAAATAGCCTAATTGTGTTTGTAATTTTTGTAAATATTTTGCTTTATTTACCGGTGTTTTAGCCTACATTAATTCTGAATGATAATAATAAAATAATAATAATATATTAATAATAAAATGCGACGAACAGCTTACTAATTTAGGCTGTTTTTTCCTCTCAAAACGCTTATAGGAGTAGCATTTTTGTATCCATGCTGCAACATTTTTAAATATCTTGAAAAAATAGGCCTACTTTAATGTCTTTAAAGTGTTGACAGTATCTTCTTTTGTTTAATACATTTGGTCAAAATCTAGAAAAGATGATGCTGTATTGGCTATGACTAAGC
>NW_015656206.1:124630-128814 GCF_001515625.1 Sinocyclocheilus rhinocerous
TTGGCTTACAACTTTAGAGGATTTGTTGTGGAGAGAAGGGAACTAAAATAGCCTAATTGTGTTTGTAATGTTTGTAAATATTTTGCTTTATTTACCGGTGTTTTAGCCTACATTATTTCTGAATGATAATAATAAAATAATAATAATATATTAATAATAAAATGCGACGAACAGCTTACTAATTTAGGCTGTTTTTTCCTCTAAAAACACTTATAGGAGTAGCGTTTTTTTATCCATGGTGCAAACATTTTTAAATATCTTGAAAAAATAGGCCTACTTTAATGTCTTTAAAGTGTTGACAGTATCTTCTTTTGTTTAATACATTTGGTCAAAATCTAGAAAAGATTATGCTGTATTGGCTATGACTAAGCACAAGATAGGCTACCAGATCAAGACCCTCGTGTTTTTTTCTCTTTTTGAGTAAAGAAAACACTGTACTTTATTATTATTATTATTATAGGCAAAGAAAAAGTTTTAAAAATAACATTATTAACCAGTATTTTTTCTACTCAAACCGGTTTCGGAACGGTAATAATACAGAGGAATGCAGGAACAGAAACGTTCGGAGTGAACCGATCAAATTGTTTTTTTGTTTTTTTTTTAACCCCTGGTTTATGCAATTGACCAATATCGGTATCGGTATCGGAATCGGAATCAGCCAGTAGTTGCTTGTTAAAATCGGCATCGGCCAAAAAAAATCATATCGGTGCATCCCTAATTATCATATTTATATACAAAAATTTTTCCAAGATATTTCAATGATTACTGTGGTACTACCCTGCTATAAGTCCAAAAAAAATATGATCCTAACATGGTACTTTGTTGTTACCTTAGATCAGATTTTAAATGTCCTTATTTAAGGTCAAAATTCTGTCAATCTGTCAACAAAAATATTCCATATGAGTCTCATTTTACAGTCTCTAGAATTTCTAGAAGAGCTTCTAGAAATGGCTGCTAGTTCTTTACATGAATATGTTGCAGCATACACTCTAAAAAAATCCTGGGTTATTTTTTTAACCCAAATGCTGGGTTGAGCCTTTTTGGTTGAGCCATTTTTTTGGGTTATTTTTTCAGTGTTTGGGTAGTTTTTGTGTTACCCAGTTCCTGGGTCAGACATAACAACCCAATGTTTGGGTAGTTTTACTCAGATTCTGGGTCAGACGTAACCCAGCGGTTGAGTTATTTATCGCGGGGATTTTGCCTTCTCTTCTGGAGAGAACAGTTCTAAGCGCCATCGAATTGATGCATTATTTTCGGTAAAATACAGGTTTGTGTACATTTTATTTTATATATAAAATCGTTACTATGCTGTATATCGTTCAATTTCATGCAGAGCAACATACAGGCGTGCGGTGTGAATCACCTAACGTCGGTCTTATTGCATGATGGAAAAGCCTGATAAAATAAAGGAAGTTATCATGCAAACCAGTGGTTGTGTGGAGTATTGTTTTGGGTTGTTTTTAACCCAGTGTTTTTTAGAGTGTAGCCCTCATGATCTCTAAGTATACATGCAATCCCATGAGAACTCTATTGGGTTCATGTACAGTGTGCTAAACACTGGCAGCTCACTGCTAACAGAGCCCACTCATTTGAGTTATCTGGATCCAGCATTACGTTCCGCATTTAGGGGGTTTGGACAATGAGGAATGAGAACACAGAGGCAGAGCTGCTATAATTGGATTTCAGCAGAACAAAAGCACAAGCTCTTTTATTGTGGAGTCGAAGCAGTGAGATGTCTGATCTGCGGCTGTGTTCGCAGGTTTACGCTCGTTCACAGACACTTCCTTTATCCCACAACAGCACAGGCTCAAAGCACAGTGTGTGTCTGTAGCTGTCACAAATCTCTACAGCATGCTGAGAAACACAACACAAGCTGTCTCCCATCAACGCACACACACACACAGAGGTTTGCAATCTTAAAGTCAACATGAAATCAAAACTGACCCTATTTACCTACTTGATATGTGATTCTGGTGTTATTGTGAGAAATCAGACCATAAATGTATTAATCTGAAATGACTTTCCTTTTCAGCTGCCAAGCCCTCTTATTTTTAAACTCCTCCCCTTCAACAACCTGCCAACATCCAATCAATTCAAAGTGGATTCTCAATTTCCAAAGTCCTGCCCAGTTTTATTTTCATGAAAAAAGAAAAAAATTGGCTCCAGATTTATATTCTAAAATATAACCATTAAGTTTTTAGTTTTTGTTTTTAATATCGAAACGTCATAGAAGTTTCATGAAACATAAAGCTGATAATGCTACAGATGGACTAGAGAAAGAGATAATTCTACCTGTGAAAAAAAAGGACAGAGCTCCGAGCTCTACAGCATCAACATTAGAAACAACATAAAATGCAAACAACATAAACTAAAATAGAAATAAATCTAAACAAAAAAATCTAAACAAAATAAAATATTTTTAATTAGTTTTAATCAGTAAATTTCCTGTTTCTCTTTGTTTCATGCAGGGTTTCAGTGCAGTTTCGTGTTGGCATTGAATCACATGTAAAAGTTTCTAAAGATGTTGGCGCTGATAGCCTCGTGGTTAGTGTGCTGACATACAGCGCAACTGCGCTCACAGCAACCCGAGTTCAGTTCCTATCTCGAGGTCCTTTGCCAATCCCGCTTTCCTCTCTCCACCCAATGCTTTCCTGACAGTCTCCACTATCATGTCTCATTAAAGGCATAAAAAGCCCATAAATATAACTTAAAAAAAGTTTCTAAAGATATAGTAGCAAAACATGCTATTTAATTATAAGGGTCACAGGGGCCTTTGATGAGAGAAACTTTGACAAAAGTGTACAACATGGGCCTATAGTCATGTATAGGGCCCTATGAAATCCGTTTTATTTTTTCAAAAATTCGGTTTTATTTTTTCCCAAATTCATTTTTTTTCATTTGAATATTTCTGGATTAAGTTTTTTTTTTTTTTTTTCGTTTACATTTTTCTGGACTCCTTTTTAATGGTTAAATTAAATTGTATTAATCAAAAAGCATGTCTAATTAATTAAAATCATGAAAATTATACAATTTCACATCAATTTATTAAAAGATTAACAACAATTACATTTAGGGCCCTATGAAATGTTTTATTTTTCTCACCATATGTTTTATTGTTTCTTAGCATGTCTAATTATTTGAATGCATAAAACAACTTAATTTATTCGAACTTATTCTCAAAATAGTAGAGCTGCGTAAAAAAAAAATCGATATCTCGATTTTAATCGATTCTCATTTTTACGGAACTATATCGATTCTTAAATCCCAAGAATCGATTAGTCTAGCCTGTTTTCAGTTAATGGACGGAACATTGAAGCACACCTCCCATCCAATAAATTGCAATAAGCATTGTGCTTTGGTACATTTAATATAAAAACAAAGTCTCACATTTCAAATTCTGTCCATTGTATTGCAGTATTCAAACAATAAATCCCGTTTTGGCGCTGTTTAATTTGGAATGACAGATCGCTGTAGCGCCTCGATCAACAGACGCACAGAACATGCAGGATTTATATTTAAATAGTCTTTTTGCGGCTTAATATTTACAGATACTAGTCCATATCACGATTTGATTCAAGTGTAATGACCTACTTTTGATTAATTCATTCAAAATTTGACAAATTCCGTGACATTACAGTAAACTCCATTTTTATGACTGGATTCCGGGATTCCGTCTGTGTTTTCGGCATCGCAGAAATCATAGGGCCCTACATGTATGATGGATACCCCAGTCTAGCATGTTGCAGATTTATTGTATGCAGATTTATAACCTGACTATAATGCATACAGATTTGTCATTTTGTCTTTAAAAGACAGCAAGAAAATAAAACAGGGGTCTCATACATCAATACATCAGTGACCTTCTAACACTTTAAACTGCTGCACTCTTCAGGTCACTGTGTTTGGGTGGTGCAAGATTAACAGGTTTTAGAAAACTGATTCTGCGGTCAGGAGGAGGTCAAAGGTCAACCTTAAAGGGGTCATCGGATGCCCATTTTCCACAAGTTGATATGATTCTTTAGGGCAGGGGTGCCCAAACTCGGTCCTGGAGGGCCGGGGTCCTGCAGAGTTTAGCTCCAACTTGCCTCAACACACCTGCCGGGAAGTTTCTAGTATGCATAGTAAGAGCTTGATTAGCTGGTTCAGGTGTGTCTAATTGGGGTTGGATCTAAACTCTGCAGGAC
>NW_015656206.1:131561-142531 GCF_001515625.1 Sinocyclocheilus rhinocerous
GAGGGCCGGTGTCCTGCAGAGTTTAGCTCCAACTTGCCTCAACACACCTGCCGGGAAGTTTCTAGTATGCATAGTAAGAGCTTGATTAGCTGGTTCAGGTGTGTCTAATTGGGGTTGGATCTAAACTCTGCAGGACATCAGCCCTCCAGGACCGAGTTTGGGCACCCCTGCTTTAGGGTCTTAAAGGGGTCATATGACGTTGCAAAAAATAACATTATTTTGTGTATTTGGTGTAATGCAATGTGCTTATGCGGTTTAAGGTAAAAAAAAACACATTATTTTCCACATACTGTACATTATTGTTGCTCCTCTGTGCCCCGCCTTTCTGAAACGTGTCGATTTTTACAAAGCTCATCGTTCTGAAAAGCGAGGTGCACGCTGATTGACCAGCTGTCCAGTGCGTTGTGATTGGTCAAATATCTCAAGCGTGTGACGGAAATGTTACACCCCTTACCATACTGTGATGCCATGTCCCGACAAAACCAATAAAACCCATAACAAACGAGGCATTTGTTGCATCCAGTGGTGACGTCACACAGACAGGCATCTGAGATCGGCTCGATTTGAGAAAGGGCAAATGATTTAACGAGATTAAAAAAAACACTGGGTGGATCTTTATCATTATAGGGTGGTTGTGTACACACACTGCCAACACACATTTCAGTTCAAACAGCTTGTAAAAGTGCATGCCGCATCCGATGACCCCTTTAAGCCTATAAAAACTATAAGACTCAGCCAATGTAATTAGACAGAAACTGCCTTTAATATTCTGTCACCTCTGACCTCCAGAGGTACACATACCCATGTCAATGAGAAGATGTCATTTCTTACCTTTACTGTGGAGTTAAAACTATATTTATATTGTATTTTTATATGTAACCTATATGGTTAATGGCTTGACAAGTGAAGTTTTCTTTCCTGTGTTGACATATTTCCAGCTGAAATAGAAAGTTGTGGTAGGGCATATCAAAGGGATTTATTAATAGTTAATTAATAGACAGTAGTTTTTAGTTAGCCGTGAAATTTGATTAGCTACTTGCTATTAATTCAGTCATAATTGCTTAATAAATGAACATTTTAATGAAAATAAGTCCCTAAAATTTTACATTATTATTGTAGTATTACAATGTGTATGTTACTACTATTTCCTTAAAGTTATAGTTCACCCAGAAATGAAAATTCTGTCATCATTTGCTCACCCTCAGGTTACCCACATTCGTGAAAATATCTTATTTTGTGTTAATAAATTCATACAGGTTTGGAACAACTTGAGGGTAAGTGAATGATGACAGAATTTTCATTTTGGGTAATCTACAGGGGTGTGGACTCGAGTCACTTGACTCGAGACTCGACTCGGACTCGAGTCCCAAATTTGATGACTTGCGACTCGCCTCGACATCATTAAAGAAGACTTGAGACTTACTTGTGACTTGCAAAACAATGACTTGGTCCCACCTCTGGTAATCTATGATAATAGTCTAATATATAATAAGGCACTCAAAGCCACGCTGTATGGTGAATAACACCAACAACTCATAAGCGTTACTGTACTGGCCAATTCTCATTCCCTGTCCATATTATCTGTCTTTTTTCACATCCACTTCAACCGAGCACTGACCCAAATCTAATTTCCTGTGCTTATTTGAATGACGTGTTGCTGGTCAAAGACGGGCTCCTCCATTATTGAATCAGACTCACTCTAGAGACACACACATGCAGCGCTGAATAATTGAGCAGGTGCTTGTTAACACAATGACACACTGACAAAAACTACATGCTTTGACTTTTTTTTTCCTTTATGACAAAGGCAGCCATCAACCCTTCCAAATACAAATCCCCAATTATACACAGCCAGGCATTTGGGCATATACTAATACAGCCTGCATTTGATAGTAAAACCTATTATAATAAAGAAATCATGTGGGCATGTCGGCGCCAGTAGCCTCGTGGTTAGTGTGTCGACATATGCGTCGGCAACTGCGCTTCCAGCGACCCGAGTTCGATTCCCGCCTCGAGGTCCTTTGCTGATCCTGCTCCCCTCTCTCCACCCAATGCTTTCCTGTCATCTATACATGGTCCTCTCAAAAAAAAAAGGCCATAAATATAACTTTAAAAAAAAAAGAAATCATGTGGGCATACCATGAAAATAAAGAACTACATTTTGTTGAGGAATGTGTTTAAAAAACAAAAAACAGAAATCAATGTCGAGACTCATTCATAAGAAATCTCAAGTTCTAGTTAAAACACAGCAGTGTTTCCTCTCTGAACCAGTTCTGATCTCCTGCAAGAGGGTCTCGTCCTGCTGTGGTGCCAGTTCTTTGTTCTCCGGCTGCTTTAGCAGATTCCTCCTCCTCTCTCCTCAGTGAGCTCTGCCACACGCCTTTATAGCGAAGACAGGTGGCCTGATCAAGACAGGCACGCTGTTCTAACCGAGCGGCCTGCCAATGGGGCACAGTGCCAGCTGGCAAACCGTGCAGCTGACTTTCCAAGTAGTGGGACGCTCTCACACATATGCAGCACCAAACGCACTCACACACATACAAGCACACGCAAACACTGACACTCCCACAACACGTTCATAACACCCAGCGATGTGCAGTTCACTCTGACGCACGCACATATGCACAAACGCACACGCTTTGACTTAAAAAAAACATGCGGCGTTTGTCAACAAATGAAATGTTTGCAGAATGCACACAGCCATGTTACCATATGTCAGCTCAGATATGAGACTGAATCTCCCGGCAAACGGCACTCCAACGCACATTAAAAATAAAAAGACAGAACAGACCTGTTAAAGGATACCATTACACTCACAGCAGGTAAACTCACAGGAGCCTAAAGGATCATAGGTAATCTGATGAATAAAATTTTAACACCATCAGTGCTCTTTTCCTTTGTAAACTGTAGTTTCTTGGCGATATATACTTTTATTGTATTGAAAAGAGCAGTGTGTTCTATATGTGTTGATTTCAAGAAAGACATATAGGTGGAACAAGAAGACAGTAAGTAAATAATGACAACATTTTAACTGGCACTGGCTATGATTTAGGATTTTGGCTCATTCTTAAATCAAGCTCTCCTAACATACTACAAAGAAAACCTTAAAACCTAGAAGCCGAGCACTGAGCCCTAAAAGCAGCCCCTCTCTGTAATTCACAATCCCCACTAACACCAGCAAGCACTGCTGAACAAAACCAAATCACAATCAACCAATCAAAAGCAGCTAGTACAAAATTCATATCTCAGAGACAGATCCTGACAAATGCATTAACATGGCATACAAAAGAAGTGTCACTTTATCTTTCACTTTCTCATGATGAACTTCGAAACACAAGTTGGAACTTTATATTTTTAGTCCATTTTATTAACAGCTAAAATCATATTTTTATTAGCAATCAATTTAAATTTAGGATTTTCTTTTCTTTATGAATGCCATGATGCTTTGGTAACACTGTATACAAAACACCATTAAAGTACTTGGAAAATGGAAAAAATAATAACATTCTGTGTTAAAGAAAACCCTACAAAATATAGACTGTGCACACACTCGTATCTTTATCTGCCTCTGTTTCACTCTCTCAAACTGTTATCTTTTCCACATGATTGCTCTTTTGAACTTGCTCCCTCAGCAGTGTCATCATTACACTCCTTGCACTTCCTTTCACGTTTAATCAGAATTGAGGTCATAAATAGCTGGAGATAGAGTTTATCGCTACCCCAATCCATCATTTAACACACAGACACAGTTTTTTCTATCATGGTGGTGGCTTTCCACTGATGTCTGTTGTTTTATTTTTATTGTTTTTCCTCTACCTCTAAACCTAACCTGGACACAAAGCTTTCTGGATTTTAACAATTTATTTAAGACATCACTTAGTGTGTTTTATTATCCAAACACATTCACGCAGACACACACACACACACACACTGTACTAAACAGATAATTGTTACAACAACGGCACCTCAGTGTTTGATGTCTATGTATGTGTATACTGTACTCCCTCAATATTTCTGAGTGTGTATCTCCTCCCCATCCTGATGTATGGTACAGTTGTATTTGGCCTTTGACCAGCGGTCACTAATTACTGCAGCCATGTGGCGGTTTGAGTGCTTTGCCTGCAGCTCTTGAGCACATCATCTAATTGGTTCCTTGTTCAACCAGCAGCAGCACACACATCTCCTCCCCCACACTCATTCTCTCTCCCTCTTTGTTCACTTTCCCCTCCTTTCTCGTTCTTTTATTATCTATAAGTGTATCTCCTCCACTTCTCTCTTTCATGATGCATTCTTCGGCGGTGTGCTCTGCCAGCTATAACAACCTCCCTGACTACAACTCGAGTCTCTGCATTCCTGACAGATCGGATTGCTCCCCCTATCCATTCATCACGAAGACCCCCGCCCTCGACCCCTCGCCGCGGAGTACTCTCTGAGGGTCGTCTAAAGCAGCTCATTGGCCCTGCACAGGGTTACAGGGCACTCTTTAAATAACACATCAGTCAATGCTCAATACCCTCCACTCCTTGTGACCTCTGACACACAACTAAACTGCAACTAATAGGAAATGTTCCAAAGGCATTAGCTAACATTATGTAAAGGTCATGTAAACAGATCATCCTAATGTTTTAATTAGTATTTGATAAAGTTCTCATGATGATGTAAGCTTTTTTAGGTAATAGCCACAAAAATTATCAGGCTCCCCTGATCCTTGATTATCCTTGCCCCTGGAATTAGCACATTGACATGTCAAAGTCACCATTAAATAAAATTGCCAATTATACTCCAATTATTCTTATAATTTTTTTTTGGGAATATTACAGTGTTCATTATAAATGATTCATTTTTTTATGTACCCTCATAATCTTTTATCCAAATAACGTCCCCTCCACCTTGCAAAAACATCTCTTCTTTGATGACGTGCACTGGCAAGAGGATGGGACAATAATCTGTTCCCAGCAACCTGTCACTCAAATGAGTTAGCAATGAGTTTGCAGTTAGCAAATGACAACAATCCAGTGATTCAACCAATTCCTTGGTTAAGTCAATTAAGTCACACGCTACATTATTTTTTTTGCTCGAGAAACTGTTTCACTCGGATTTAAATCACAATAGAGAAGGAAAGTCAATTGCAACTTCTGTTTCATGCCACCAAGCCAATTTCAAAGAACTAGCGGTGACGAAATCTGACAATGTTTTCGCCTCACGTTGATTGCGTCTGGACCAATAAGCTGCGCTTTTACACAGTACACAGACTACAGTCAACTGCAAACTAGGGCTGGGACGATACGCTAATCTGCCGATTCAATACTATCCCGATACTTGTGTGCGGATTCAATAGGCTATATATTGCGATAAATATAATTGAGTATTGCAATTATATAACTATTGCAATTCAAAATTACAATTTATTGTGATTTTTGTTTGCTTATTAAAGACTAGACAATGGAAAATACTTGATCATACCCTTAAAGAGACTGTATATGATGAGCCATATTAACAAAAACAATGCATCTTTCTGAGCTATTAATTCAGGAGCATACACATACACAGTGTATATTTTAAAGTACCATTTGAACCATGAAACTTTCAAGTACCAAAACCCTGACTGTCGTACAACTCTGACTGAAATTCAATGACATCAAGGGCCAGTTTTACTAAACAGGGTAAATTAGCACAATTCCAAACAGCGCCGATGGGAGGGGAAATTTCTGCGGATGATTTACTAAAAATGTACAAATTAACGAGCACAGACGCAACATCTCATTTACATATCGACCAATGCAATATACCAAGCGCAGCGCAAATTAACATAGTCGCAAATAAAGAATAAAGAAATAAAGAAGCCACTGTACGTTGAAAATATCCAGAGGCCAAAAAAATGAAGGTTTGCTACAAGTTTTGATAGACCTGGAATTGTGTGACTCCTAGTTGAGGGTTCCAAGTTGTCTTTTATTTCCTGAAGCAAATTTAAAATAACATGGCTTTGCAAATGATATGTTCGGATAATGTGTTCTTCTGGCCTTCAAAATAAATTAATACGTGTGGAAAAAATCCTCTCCCTTCTACCCTTCTCTCTGTTCTCTGCGGCGCCTCATCCTAGCAACAATAATTGCAGCCATTTCAAGCGCAAAATAGTTTAAGTCATGCTTTTTTTGGATGCTAAATAATGGCGCAAATGCCAGTAATTTGACGAGCGCAAACGTTAGTAAAGCACGTTGCGTGATTCATTTGAATATTCTCCTCCCATAACTTTTGCGTCTGAAAGGGAAACTCCTATAAATGCATATTTAATAAGGTGTCCACGCCTTTTCAGCGCTAATTCGTCACTGCGTGTCTTTAGTAAAACCTGACAGTACTATTTTAACGCCAAAAGACGGTTTGCACTGGTGCAACCTGTTAGTTAAACTGGCCCCAAGGCTGTAATGTGATTGGTTATTAAGGCACACGTGATCCAAGTTAGCCGTTACGCTTTCTTCAATAGTAAGTAATACAGACCCTCTCATCTCCCTATAGTAATATAATCTCTGGCGCAGACTGATCGTTGTATGACATCAAAGCACCACGAGAGCTACATAGAGCAGATGGCTCCGCATGCTTTTGAATTGCTCTTGCGGTACTTTGATGTCATACACCGATCAGTCTGCGCGGTGCTGCTTCAAGTCGAACACTCCTAAACATTTCGCCCTCTGTTGGAATAAAATCTGTAACTCCTCCCCAACACCTCTTAGGAAATGTAAAATAATTCAATATAAATCAATTCTGAGATTAACCAATCGATTTTTAAATTGTTTTAAAAAGAAATCGCGATAGTTAGGTGAATCGATTTTTCCCCCACCCCTACTGCAAACAAGAACATGCGTTCTGTGCCTGCTTGCTTTTCATCACTTTCGCTTTAATTCTCGTGCACCGACTCATTCGCAAAACTGAATATCCAATTAGAATTCTCATTTTCACCAACGGCCCCGATGGCAATTCAACATGCTGAATCGGGCAAACTGCCGCTGAGAGCCGGCATGTGAAAAACACCAAAAACACTAACAGGACAGACGCTGATGGCCGACTGTTGGCTTGGTGTGTCCCGGCCTTTAACAGTGAGGCTTCACTTCGTCGGTGCCTCAAAAGGTCATGTCCTCACAATCAATCCCCAGGTTTTTCTTCTTCAGGAAGTTGTTTATCTAGCCCGTTCTTTGTGTTGATTTTTGTGCTTTTTTTAGGAGCTATCATGTTTCAGGGATCGTCATCAAGTGGATATATTATATCCTCAAGGCAGAATGCCGTTTAGAGTTCCGCCGCATCTTACTTTTCGAGCGAGGGGGGTGTGTTAACTTTTTGGGTTGCTATGGCATTGAGACAGGACTGCTCAAATACTACAATCGGAAGCATCTACTGCATCTATCTTCTGACAACTGATGTCAAACTGATTTTTTTTTTTTTCAGAATTAAATAACTTGACCTGAAGAAGAACAGATGCAGGTAATCACACATTCTCAGTTCCCCTGTCACTGTTGCTCTGTGCATGTGTGGAGAAGCTGCCTGAGCTTCGCCTCCACCTTAGAGACAGAGAGCAGACGAGATGACGAGGCAGCTCAATCAGCAAAAATTGTAGTGATTTATTTTTTTTAATTCAAACAAACAGGCATGCAATCACAATGGGCAATGTATCGAACCACCAAAACTTATTGTGGTCATGGCCATACGTCGATAAGTCAATATAGTAATTATTGCAACAGGCCTAGCTATCAACATTGATAATTTACTCCATAACGCTCCATGCTCCACAGCTCGCCCTGTCTCGCAAACTATCTCAATTCAATTTTTTTTTTGTATGGTCCAGAGTGTTTCATCAAATGTTATGCTGCGTTTAAGTCCTCCTGGGACGTTCGTACTTACGAGTTGACAAGTTGTAATTACGACGTCAGGTGCGTTCAAGTCAGTTTAGTCGGCACAAGATGGCGGTGTACCTTCTTTTAATAAATTACAAGAAAATACAACAGGGTTTGCATTTTTTTTACTTGGATTTCATTAACTAGCTGCGTAACAAGAACATGACCAATTTAAGTTTATAGGAAAACTAAATTATCAATTTAAGCAAAAATGTACC
This sequence comes from Sinocyclocheilus rhinocerous, assembly GCF_001515625.1. NCBI lineage: Eukaryota > Metazoa > Chordata > Actinopteri > Cypriniformes > Cyprinidae > Sinocyclocheilus > Sinocyclocheilus rhinocerous. The sequence goes on from NW_015656206.1 coordinate 139,663, forward strand.
GTCAACTACAGACGTTGCATCCATCGATTCCGCCATGTTTCTCATTGACACGCCCCCAACTCGGAAACTCGGGGCTTAAAGAAAATTTTGAGTTTCCCACTCGTAATAACGACTTTGTTGTGGCGTTCATGTGCGTTCAACTCGTAAATACGATCTATCCGACATGACTAGAACGCACCATTAGATAAAATCCTCATCCTGTTTGGTGATGCGAATAACACATTACAATGGAACACACTTATTATTATGCTTTACCAGCAGAAATTATGAGAGAATCAGCACCTGTATGGCTGAAGAATTAAAAAAAGGTGAAAACAGAAGACAGAAAGACAGACAAAAAAAGCAAGCATAAATATTGGGCAAACATGGGGAAAACTTCCTGAGGCTTTCTGACTCAGCCACTGAGCCAGGGTGCCACCCGATTTGGATAATGTGTTCAGTGAAAATACATATAGGCCTAAGCCAATAACAGACAATGTTTTCATTTTATTTTATTTATAATTTTTTTAATTCAATGTCTTAATTATACATTAATTATTTAATTATTATTTATTTAAAACAACACACAGATCAATCAAAAACTTAATAAGGTCAAAACAAAGTTAGATTAACAGCACTGCCATCACACATAAAGTAATGAACAATTAATTAGTATACATCAAATGCATTTGTAATGAACTGGCAATTAATTTACAATTCAGACATTGAATAAAAAATATTTTATGTAAAATTTGTATATCAATTTTTATTTTTACTGAATACATTCTCTATTTTTTTCTGTGCATTTTGTAAAGTGGGATACATATACAAATATACTGTATATAACTCTGACAACTTTTATTATTTTAACACAAATTATTATTACCGGGCCAGTTTCGATTAAGAAACTTATTTTTTATTTTATTTTATTTGTTTGTTTGTTTGTTTGTTTGTTTGTAGGGAATACCATCCCAGCTCAGATAAAGACATACTCGTAAAGATGTAATCAGAGGTGAGTTTGAAGATGTATATGTGTGAGAAGCAGGATTGATTTACAGAAAGCAATAATAAGCCTGTGATTTCTCACATGTAGCAGGTTAAAAAAGATAGAATTATGATATCAGTAGAGACCAAAAGAGAAACACAAAAGAGAGACACAGTCAGACAGGAAGGCCAGGGGTCATTGGGTTTATGAGTGTCTTCAGGATGGGGCAGATTTGTGGCTGATCTTAGGCTTAGGCCTTAGGCTTAACCTGAACTGCATGGAGCAGGTGGTCAGGTCAGAAGTCAAAAGATAAAGAAATTAAACTTGGCTTTTGTGATGACTACAATAAAAACTTTTTCCAATGCATCACATCACATTAGTGTGTGTACATGTGAGAAGCTAACCAGCATATTATTAAAATACAGATGCATTTCACCCATTCATTCATTCATTCATTCAGTTGTTCATTCATTCATTCATTCATTCATTCATTCATTCAGTTGTTCATTCATTCATTCATTCAGTTGTTCATTCATTCATTTATTTTTTCTTCCATACTTATTGAAATAAACAAGCAAAATTAACTATAAACATAAACATGTAAACATAACTATAAAACTTACTTTGTCAGTGAGAAAAATGTATCTCTGTCGTATGGAACGTATCTGTTTTGATTGATTGATTGATTGATTCTAGCAACTGTTGAATGCCACTTCCAAAAATATCATCACTGAATTTTACTATAAGTAAAAATGTTTAAAATTGTGCATGACACCCCTGCTAACCCTTTATAATGTATCATTCCACAACATCTCTCTCTCTCTCTCTCTCACAGAGGCTGGTTTGTTACTTAAATCTTTAATTTGACCTACTGTGTTTCTGAACCTGATGTGTATTTGTGTGTGGATATGTTTTATAATGGCATACTACCATACAATTTCTGCAGTAGAGGGCATCAACACTGTTCACATGTAGCAAGGTAGATTTGTAGGTTACACAGGTAGGTTGTAGGTCACAATATTACATTAAATCCACTTAAATCTGTAAAATGGAAATTAATTTAATACTTTTGTGTTGAGACTATTTTGTTGATAAAATAAACTGTACTATGGACTTCTAGCTCCCAGAGCGGTTTGCATTGGTCTGCATTGGTCTGGATTGGGAGAGTAGCCTAAATGTTGAAATTAATCAATTATGGTCTGTCAGCTGCAGTGTGAGAGCAGAGCAGGACAGGCCTCCCACGCAGTGCTGAAATGATGAGCTTGCTCACTGCGCTCTAACCATTGATAAACACAATAATTCCACCCATTCAGTTTGACACTCCTATAATATGGTTACCTTAAAGGCAGTTTCTAAGAATAGCATAAGATATAGAATAAAATAAGAATAGTTATTTTTCATAGAAATCATGTGCCCATGGTAATTGTGAATCTTTTGACTATGACTTTTTGGTAACGCTTTAAATTACAACCCGCAATGTACTGCGTAAGTAAACAGTATTTACAGCGTAACTTTTTTGTAATTACAATTTGCGGGATGTAATCTAAAGCGTTACTGACTTTTTCTTTTCAGTAAATATCTTCAGTATTAAATAACTTTAGCTGAATTAAAAGAAAAGAAATTCAATAAGGAAATTAAATTAAGGCTCTGCAATTCACCTCTGGCTTTACATTATAAGCACAGTACATGTGATCATTTCAGTATGGTTGAGTTCCATTTTATAAGATTTAAATAGATTTGAATTTACTGTATTTGCTTTTACTTTTTTATTACTTTCAAAACCAGATACTTTCTACTTTTACTTTAGTAGTATTTTATTGGACAACTTTTACTTGATTGATGTTGTACCTGTACTTTTTACTTACGTATGGAATTTGTGTACTTTTTTCACCACTGAATATTAAA
>NW_015656206.1:143744-148777 GCF_001515625.1 Sinocyclocheilus rhinocerous
TGTGTGTGTGTGTGTGTGTGTGTGTGTGTGTGAGAGAGTGTGTGTGTGTGTGGTCAAAGACATTTTTGCTCATCTGGCTACAGAATTGTAACCCTAAACCTTTTCCTTAAGTACTCAGAACAAGACAAACAATGACACTCGAAATGGAGGCATGAACTAACAATTGTAATTTGCATTAAAGGTGCAGTAAGTGATTTCTGAGAAACACTAGGAAGTCGAAATTGGACACAGAGGTTACTTTGCTGCTCAAGATGTGAGTGACATTGGTTTTGCTGTTTCTCAAAACCATGATGTACTTGGGAATATAATGGGACAGTTTTGAGTGTCATTGTTTGTCTTGAGCTGGTGTTCTGGTGACTAAAAACAAACTTTTGCTTGTATACTCTTGTGTCATCATTTGGTTCCGCTTTTTGTGGTGAAAGATAACTTGAAAGACTCTGAGAAAGGGCACACCCTCTAAAGTAAGCAAAATATCTCAAAATCTCTTAAAATCTGACACCAGCCTTAGACGACATGATACCAACATGGTTGTACTACCTAATTTCACCACTGTACCACCACAGGTAATCGGTTCTTCAGATGCTATACTGGAGTGTTCAGCACACAAGCCGTTACAGGGCTGCTCATGCATACACATGCACCACTTTGGCAGTAGATCCATTTGCAGTAGTCTGTTTCTCTCAAAAGTGGGTCCAGGGCTGACTGCTGCCCCCTAGTGGACATGTTCTTTCTTTCTTTCTTTCTTTCCATATGTCAGATGTGTGAGTTGTGAGCACAAAAAATAGGGAGGTCAGTAAAGGTCCTCTAAAGAGGAACCTTTAACCTGTGTGTTTCTCTGTACGCTACCCATCTCTGCCTGCATGCATGCTAATCTGACTGACCCTTCTCATCAGGCATTATAGGAGAAAACTCAGAGCTGTTATCTTGGCAAAAAGAGGTTGCGAAAAGGCCAATGTGTATTGGAGAAAAAAAAAACATTTATTTGATCATGATATTCACCCCCTTTAAAATTATTACTCTCAAATGAATGGTTAGATTTTTGTAAAATTTTAAAATATAAGATCAAAGGGATTAATGATGCAGATTTGTTTTCACAGCCTTCTTTGTTCATATTTACTAAGGGTACCAACAATTTTGACCGTGTTCTGTGTAGCACCTCCTGCAGGTTACACAGGCTTCTGCACTCAGTGAGAAAACATTCAGGCCTACAGTATATACACCTGCTATTCACATTTGCCAGGTGATCACAAGTGGTCAAACAAGACAGATTGCTATGTACACCTGGTGCCTTTATGAAGGTAGAATGACGTCAAAAAGATTTGCATACGCAGGGTAAGAGTTGTGGAAGTGTACATAAGACTGTAAGCGTAAATTAAATTTGCATGCGCAAGAGAAGCGGCTTGCAGTGCTTTTGACCGTCTTTTGGCGAAAAAAACCAGCCAAAAGTGTAAACGCGGAAAAATGGAAGTCAGAAGCATGCAGATCATATTTATTTTGCGTTAGCATGAAGCTGCAGTTTCACAATACATGAATTACACTTACGAGTAACAGTAAAATGCTGCAAATAATTTTTTCTTGCGCTTGAAACACGATTTACACCTTTACAAAGCTTCTCTTGCGCATGCAAATTTAATTTACGCTTACAGTCTTATGTACACTTCCACAACTCTTACCCTGCGTATGCAAATCTTTTTGACGTCATTCTACCTTCATATGCCTTCATGAGTCTCAAATGCTGTGACAACTTGTATTGTGAGCAAATATCAATACGAGGTTCTCTGATTATTTGACTATACCTCAGTTCGAAAGTGTAAAAACGATGGACAAAAAAACCCCATCATGTTTGAGAATGTGTTTCATGTTTTTGAAGCACAAAAACACTCCAAGACACTGAAACATCTCTTTTCAAGTACATTAGATAATGAATATTTATTTTCAAAACAACCATACTAACTCAATTGTTCTTCCTCTACAGGAACTGCTGGACAGGATGATGTGCCATTTGATCATTAAACTCTCTACACAGAGACACATTACACAAAACCAAGCAAATGTTAGCTAGGTTTAGCAAAAATAAGCAGGCAAGCTAGCCAATAATGGTTAATGTGTGAAGCTGTAGTGTTGTGGTGTCTTCAGAAAATATATTCTAAAGACATCAAAACCCACATTGTGTCAATAACATGCAGCAAAAATGACAACAGTTAGTCAAACTGTAGTGTGTAGACGGCCATATCCTTCCAGAAGCAAGGTCTTTACAAACAATGATAGTCACAATTTTAGAAAGGGAATTGAGTCGTAATGTATTAAAAGAAAATATAGTGTACATTTAGCACCAAGGTCTGCACATACTTGTTAGACAGAAAATGTGCTCATCTTCTGGATTTGACCTTTTTTTTATCTTATTTTTTTTATCTCACTCATATTCAGTTATTTTAATCAGCAGTAAACAGCAGTTCAAATTCACAGGCTGAGCTGTTCTCATATTAACATGTGCTCTGTTGTTTTACCATTAGCTAAAATTTACACAAAAGAGACCCCTTCATTTAAGATCAGTAAAATGAACAACTCTGAAATGTGCCCCATGACCCCCTGCTGGAGTATTAGGCAAACACACACTGCTCTGCTCTGATTAATAATGGTCAATTAGCAATTTTACTTTCCAAATTTAATCAGCCCCCCGAGCTTGCACTCACCCTCTCTCTCTCTCGCTCTCTAATTTTGTCATGTTTCTTCCTGTGGAGATTCACACTGTCATGCCAAAAGAAGAATAAACCTTTAAAACAAGAAGCAGTAAACACACACACACGAGCACACAGGCTATAGTGGCCCTCTGACAGCCACTGTCCCTCATTAATCAGGAAGTGTCTGCTGCGTGCTGCATTCTTCCACGGGCTTTCAACTTCACTGCTAATTGCAATTAATCACCAGGAGAAGCAGATGCTTGCAACAAAGACTGCAGGGAGGAACGTGTACGTGCGTGTGCGTGATGAAGCTGTCACTGGGGCTGCTGCGTCTGTGGTCTGAAGGTGGTCGCTATGACCCTCTCATCAGGACAACAAGAGTCTGTCAGATGTGGGTGACGTGACACTGAGTGTTCATGAAACCCGAAGCAAATCAAAGAGGAGGATCATCAGATCATCAGACCTTATACTGCTTCTTCTGTCTTTTCAGCCTTATGATTTCCATTAGAGGAAACATAAACACAGCACAGCATTCCTAATGGATGCACATGATGATATAATACAGTATGGCTCTTTACTTATATTTAAATTTATATTATTCCTATCATTTTATGTTGTTTTGTCTCTTTGTCTGTCTTTCTCTCATCGGGCTGTCTGTCTCTCTTGTTTTCGTCATCTCTGTCTTTCTCTCCTTCACACTGTCTGACTCTGTTTTGACAGTCTGTATTACAGCTCATGACAGCCATTTAGCACACACACTTCCTCACTATGTCTTATTCCTGGTCAAGATAAACACTGAACAGTGTACAGAAACACTTTCACACACCCTTATACAAACACAAAACTGTGTGTGCAGATCTTAAAACTGCTTCCAAAGGGTAGTACTAAATGGAAAAATAAGATCTTTATTATCCTATTAATCAGAATACTGTAGGAAAACAAACCAGTTTCTGAAGAACTTGTGCATGGTGCTTATCATGAACAAACTAAAATAAAACAAACAAGATGGCACACATTGTGGCAATGTCCTTGCTGGCTCTTCTCCCTTTTGATAACTTTGATAACTTATTTTATGTATTTCTGAGTTTGTTTTATACAATTCAGCAGTCGTATGCACTGGTACAATATGATAGACAGATTTTGCTGGATATTGACCACTAGCATAGCCAGGAATCACAACATAGGTGGGCTCAGAGAAAATCAGGTGGGCCTAGGCTAAAATGCAGCTGTTATCAAAATAGGCCAACACAACTACACTTGCTTGAATACAACACCATTTAATCAGAGCATAAACCTGCATGTCATCATAAGCAGTGTTAAGAACATAATGATAAGAACAGCAAGGCGGCCACAACACACACGCGCGCGAATCTGACAGACGCAACACAACACCATCATCAAATCAGCAGGACAGTAGTAAGTTAGTACAGTAACTATAGTGGATGTAAAACCATGCTTTATCATAGACTGGCTCAATGCCACATAAACCACATGAAATAAACAACAGTGACTAGGCAACTACATAGTAGGAAAATGTAGATTGCTTACTTTTGACAGGAGACAATGTTTCTGCTTTTTTATTCAGCTCAGCTACCGCGATCGCTGGATTCCTTTGTCTGTTATTTTCCTGCAGGCCATAAGTTACTTCTATGAGTCCTTGGTGTACTTTCTGCGCGAGAGCGCCCTCCTTCAAGTATGAATGAAACATACACTGCATGAGAGTGTTCAGCACTCCGTAATGTTCATGTCGCCTCATTTTGGATATGGATAAAACGTCAGGTCATGCATGGATCGCGAAACGGACCAAAAGAAAGGGGGGCCCGGGGGTGGGTGGTCTTCGCACGCTGGCACATTGGATGAGAAGTGGCATTATAATGCATTATAATTGTACCTGTCACGAATCCTGTCCATGGACTTCCGTTCGATCGCCACCAGAGGTCACCCTTCCGTTACATTGACTCTCGCACTACACAAACTGTTACACATCACCCTGGACTACATTTCCCATGCTCCATTGCACCAATCACAAGCTCATCTGAAACCAATCACACAGAGCTGCTACCAATAACACACACTATATAAATCAGTCTCACACCACCATTCAATGCCGAGTATTGTTTAGCGTTTATCTCTCATCTAGTGATAGCTACTTTATGGAGCCATTCCAAGTTTCTGAATCTAGTATAGCCTTGTTCTTAGTCTGTTTACCCGTGTCTTGATCCTTGCCTGTTATCTCGTTTTGTCTGATCTCTGCCTGCCCTGAAGTATATAGTCTGTTTTGGAATTACCCTTTGCCTTGCTGTTTCGGACTGTGTTTGCACCTCGCCTGGACTCTAGCTCGTCTTGTGGATT
>NW_015656206.1:148788-164498 GCF_001515625.1 Sinocyclocheilus rhinocerous
CTGGATACTGTTCGCCGATCGAAGACCCACGCTAGCCCTAGGAATATTCTTTGTCTTGCCTGTGATATACCTGTGTTATCTGACCCTTGCCTGTTTATTGACCACGCCTTTGTAAATAAAGCCTTGCACTTGGATCCGCATGTCTCGCGTCTCGTTCGCCCCGTAACAGAATACTCGGCCAAACTAGGATCCAGCGGCTTCACCAAGGAACATTGGCCAGGTATGAACGCCGCAATTCTGCTGCTAGCGCTCAAGCAGGGCACACGATCACTCAAGGGTTACATTGTGAAATATTTGGCTTTGGCAAATGGCTCAGAATTACTTGACTGTATGTTAATAGACTTTTTCTGTGATGGTCTTAACCAGCCTTTAAAGTCAAGAGTGGTTCAAAAGGGTAAATTAGTCATTTTATGGATTATGTTTTGTGGACTGTTGGTTCAGCGTTCACTGTGGGTGTCACGGAGGAACAAGACACTGCATTCGCTCACAAAATGGCATTGACAACAAAGCCGTGTCATGCTACTGCTGTCTTTCCTGTGTCAAGTCAAATCACAGCTGATTTTCCTGAGTCAACTCAAGTCACCGTTGATCGTCATGAGGCAAGTCAAGTTAGACTTTTTCTGTGATGGCCTTAACTAGCCTTTAAAGTCAAGAATGATTCATGAGAGTCCTCGTTCGTCACTTAGTAATTTTTTGGATTATGTTCTGTGGACTGTTGGTTCAGCATTCACTGTGGGTGTCGCGGAGGAACAAGACACTGCATTCGCTCACAAAATGGCGTTGACAACAAAGCTGTGTCATGCTACTGCTGTCTTTCTCACAGCTGTTCATCCAGAGTCACGTCACATCACAGCTGTTAGTCCAGAGTCACGTCACATCACAGCTGACCTTCCAGAGTCTTGTCACATCACAGCTGACCTTCCAGAGTCTTGTCACATCACAGCTGATCATCCGGTCTTGTCTTGTCACGTCCTGTCTGTTGCACCCAGATTGTCAAGGTCAGTCCTTTGGTATCCCAGTCTGGTATCCAGTGTGAGGGATGCACCGCTGGTGTCTGCACCAGAGGTGGCGGCTGAGGCTGCAGAACCTCCAGAGATGGCGATGCTCGCTCCAGGTCCTCCAGAGGTAGCGGCTGAGGCTGCAGAACCTCCCGAGGGGGCGGCTCTCGCTTCAGCTCCTTGTATGGTGGTGGCGCCCAGCAATACACTTTCAGCCCGTCATGTCACGGTCGAAGGAACCATAGATGAACACTGTACCTGTCCTGTTTAGGAAGATGTTAATGAACTCGGAGGCCGTCTTTGAATTCTCTACCTGTCCTTTAACGGCTAAGGAGGCCGTCTGTGAACTCTCTGCCCGTCCTGTTCCGGCCATGGAGGCCGTCTGTGAACTCTGCCTGTCCTGTTCCGGCCAAGGAGGCCGACCTATTAACTCTCTGCCTGTTCTGAACCAGCCAAGGACGCTGTCTGTAAATCTCCTGACTGTCCTGTTACGGCTATGGAGGCTGTTTATGAACTCTTGTCTCGTGTTGAACCAGCCATGGAGGCTGATTGTGAACTGTCCGTCTGACTGTCCTGTTACGGCTATGGAGGCTGTTTATGAACTGTCCGTCCGTCTAGTCGCAACAAATGAACCTGTTATTTGCCCCAATAGTCCAGTCACGACCCCAGAAACCTTATCTAAGCTTCCTGTAGGCTCCAGTGGCCTTGTCACAGCCCAAAGACCCGCCTTTGAACTCTTAACCCTGCCTGTCATGAACCCAGAAACCATAAATTAACTCTATATTTGCCCCATTACTTCTGTCATTGCCAAAGAGACCCCTAGTGAACAGTCTATCTATCCAGTTTCCGTTTTATTGTGTTCCCTGCCTCGGTCCCTGAGACCATGAATGCAGTGCCTGTGTTGTCTGTCTCTGCTTTCCCTAGGCTCCAGTCTCTGCCATGGGTCCCGGCCCCGTCTGCTCCGTCCTGGTGGGTTCCTGCTCGGTTTGCTCCGCCGTGGAGGTCTTTTGCTCCACCCTGGTGGGCTTCTGCTCTGTCTGCTCCACCCTGGTGGGCTTCTGTCCCGTCTGCTCCGCCCTGGTGGGTTCCTGCTCTGTCTGCTCCGTCGTGGAGGTCTTCTGCTCCACCCTGACTGTTACACATCACCCTGGACTACATTTCCCATGCTCCATTGCACTAATCACAAGCTCATCTGAAACCAATCACACACAGCTGCTACCAATAACACACACTATATAAATCAGTCTCACACCACCATTCAACGCCGAGTATTGTTTAGCGTTTATCTCTCATCTAGTGATAGCTACTTTACGGAACCATTCCAAGTTTCTGAATCTAGTATAGCCTTGTTCTTAGTCTGTTTACCCGTGTCTTGATCCTTGCCTGTTATCTCGTTTTGTCTGATCTCTGCCTGCCCTGAAGTTTATAGCCTGTTTTGGAATTACCCTTTGCCTTGCTGTTTCGGACTGTGTTTGCACCTCGCCTGGACTCAAGCTCGTCTTGTGGATTCCCCGTTTGCCTCGCCCTCAGGATTACGTTCGCCGGAGATCGACCACGCCCGTTTACTGGACTACTCTTGTGTCTTGCCCTCAATATACCTGTTTGCCATTGTTTGACCCATGCCTGTTATGACCACGTCTCTGTCTAATAAAAGCCTGCAGATGGATCCGCACGTCTCACGTCTCGTTAGCCCCGTAACAGTACCAAATTCTTGTTAATGTACTACATAAAATCTGATTGTACATTTTATATCTAGTCTACATTTTAATATTAAAAAGAGTACTAATAGTATTAGTTGCCAGATATATTATGTATTTTTTAAGCTATGACTCGATAATTGATTCTGAACACAAAACATTGGATAACTAAAACTAATATGTAGGCTAATTCACTTGAGGTTCAGATAAAATGTTTTATTTAATGTTGTAAATGAGTCTATTTAAAATATTTATTAATTTAAATGAATTCATTATATATAAAAAATCTGGAATCATGAATCAAGACTTGTTTCATCCAGAGTTATTGAATGAATCTCTTGAATGAATAATTCAGACGTCAAATACAATCACTGGTCGCCACCTACTGGCACAATGTAACGTATACAATCTTTATTTAGTTCCAAAGGTCAATTACTCATTTTCATCAGGCTGCCGCAACATCAGAGTCTATATCCGGACTACTCACACTCATGTTGTTCCAAACCCATAAGACCTTCATTCATCTTCGGAACACAGATTAAGATATTTTTGATGAAATCCGAGAGCTTTCTGACCCTCCATAGACAGCAAGGGTCCTACCACGTTCAAGGTCCAGAAAGGAACTAAAATCATCGACAAAATAGTCCATGTGACATCAGTGGTTCAACCGTAATTTTATGAAGCGACAAAAATACTTTTTGTGTGCAAAAAAACTAAATCAGGGGGAAGTCGTGGCCTAATGGTTAGAGAGTCGGACTCGTAACCCAAAGGTTGCGGGTTCGAGTCTCGTACCGGCAGGGATTGTAGGGGGGGGGAGGGAATGTACAGCGCTCTCTCCCACCTTCAATACCACGACTGAGGTGCCCTTGAGCAAGGCACCAAACCCCCAACTGCTCCCTGGGCGCCGCAGCATAAATGGCTGCCCACTGCTCCGGGTGTGTGTTCACGGTGTGTGTGTGTTCACTGCTGTGTGTGTGTTCACTGCTGTGTGTGTGCACTTTGGATGGGTTAAATGCAGAGCACTAATTCCAAGTATGGGTCACCATACTTGGCCACATGTCAAGTCACTTTTTCACTTTAAAATAACGACTTTATTAAACAATTCTTCTCCACCCTAGCGCCATTATGGAGAGTATCACAACTCATGCACTTGCTTTGATCTGAACATAATCTGCGTCATGGTACTCTCCATAAAGGAGGCAGATGGTGACTCGGGGAGAAAAATTGTTGAATAAAGTCATTATTTTAGTTTTTTAGGGCACAAAAAGATTCTTGTAGCTTTATAAAATTACGAATGAACCACTGATGTCACATGTACTATTTTGTCGATGTTCTGGATGGTACCTTTCTGGATTTGGAGGATAAGAAAGCTCTCAGATTTCATCAAAAATATGTTAATTTGTGTTCTGAAGATGAACAATGGTCTTACGGGTTTGGAACGACATGAGGGTGAGTAATTAATTACAGAATTTTCATTTTTGGGTGAACTATCCCTTTAATGTTTGCAACACAAAAATATAGCCCAGGCGAGGGTGGCCCCTCATACATCCCCCTCATATTCTTTGCCCATGGGCACACAGTACTACTCACATAACTAACTTATTTTCATCTTCATTATGTGGCAAACAAGAATCAAGAAACAATACTGTTTTTTCAAAGATTAAGTATTGTGATTAAGTATTGTGAACAGAATTCATTCATTAGGCTACCTTATGAGGCAACTGACTGGATGGGCCTGACTGACAGGTGGGTGGGCCCAGCTACGCGACTGATATTAACAAAGATCAACATACACATTTTGTGCCCAACTTCAACTTGAGGACTGTGTCATCCACATGGCCCCTGATGACAATTAGCTACAGTATTCAACATCTAAGTGAAGACATTGATGGATAGACAGATGTGATGTGGGAAACATGGAGTGCAAGATATCTAGTCATATCTACTCATGCAAACCGGACCCCTCTTCCTACAGTATTTTGCTTGCCAAATTGCAAAAATAAGATGAATGATCTGATAGCCAGTATTTTATTACAATGCAAGATCAGAGACTGTTGTATTTTAACCTTCACAGAAACTTGGTTATCTTCTAACATACCAGACTCTGCTCAAGGCAGCAGGACCAGACAAAATCCCAGGATGTGTTATTAAGGAATGTAGTTTTCACAGATATTTTTAATCTCTCCCTTTCTATGACTGTTGTACCAACTTGTTTTAGGACAACCGCTATTATTTCAATAGCACTTACTCCAATCATTTTAAAATGTTTTGAGAAACATTTACAATTTGCTTATAGACAGAAAGACCTACAATTTGCTTATACTAAAGTGTTACCAAGGATTCTTATGTTAGGCTGCTATTTAAAGATTATTGTACAGGTTTTATACCGTTATTAAACCAAATTTACAGACAAATTGAGTGCACTGGAACTGCACACCTCTCTTTGCAAATGGATCATGGATTTCCTTACAGGCAGACCACAATCTGTCAGATTTGGGACCAACCACTGTAAGACATTAATCATAAACACTGGATGCCCCCAAGGTTGTGTACTAAGCCCATTATTGTTCACACTTTTTTTTAACTATGATTGCATGGCCACCTTTTAGAGAAATTCCATCATTAAATTTTCTAATGACACCACTGTCATAGGCTTCATCAGTCAGTGGTGACGACTAGACAAAGTACAGGAGCAAGGTGGCTGGCCAAGTGAAATGGTGCAGAAACAGTAACTTAACCTTGAACATCAGCAAAACTCCAAGGTAGTTGTGGATATTAGAAGGCCTGCTACAGTATGACACCACAAGCCACTTCATATAGACAGAACGGTTAAGGTCCTATACATTTCTTGGGGTTTAAATCAGTGCAAACATATCATGGTCATTAAACAACAACAACAAAAACACAAACACACACACACACAACAGGGATTTTAGGGATTGCAAAGTTTTTGATGTAACCTTTCCTCTGTGAATATGACAATATATGGACTAAATCTAAAATCTGTGTGATATTCTGGTCTCTATGTATTAGATGTTTCAGCAAAATTTTATTTTGCAACCAGATTGGTCAGATCATTGTAAAAATTAATAGCACACCTCTAACACATTAAATATTGTGGATTAGGGCTTTGTTCAAATCGTTCCCTGTGAGTGTGAGCATTAGTAATCGTAATACTTGATTTAGCAAACACCACTAATTGCTTCATGCTAAAAATGTTTCCTCCTCTTCACAAAGAAACTCTCACTGGTCTGATGTCTGTGGCAGTGAAAGTTCCACTTTCAGACTGAAGGATGGAAAGAATACAGAGAAAGGGAGCACAAATCATGAATAACTGAAAGAGAACAGTAGGAGAGATGAGAGGTGAGACGAGGGTGTGTCATACTCTCTTCACCACCTTCCCATCAAACATTAATGCAACAGACGAACAGCACAACGCACACACAAAGATTCTGCCTTTCCACAGTTGTTTCAACTTTTATGGTATTTTCCAATACCATACGCAATCAAAGAAGGTTATTTAAGTTACTATGCTACATTTATTTTTTTATTCAGAAAAAGTAACAGTAAAAACAAATAAGCTGTAATTGGTTTGCATTATACATTTTTTAATCTTTCATTCACACACTCTTGTACACCTGCTGACATGATCTTTGGTGTCCTTTAACCTATAGGACAACTGCACAGGTGAGCTGTGAAGACAAAACAACCCTCTGCCTGCTGCTGTTCCGAAGTCTGGTTCAGGTCTGAGGAAAAATCAGTTCTCAAAGCAGAAAACCATCACATCACTTCAGTTTGAACACTTTCTATCCTCTAGCAATTCAGTGATAATTGTATCTGTTATGTCAGTTTAAAGTCTAAAACCACTGTTGTTTTTAGTGAACTTTTAAAGTATGTTTTTGATGCTTGTTACTGTAGGTTATGTGATGCTTTTTCTGTCTTCTGAGTTGTCTACTGTATGTAGCAACCGCACACTGGTAGTGCACTGAAGCAAGTATTTGACAAATGCTCTTGACATCAATGAGACATATGAGTTCATCGCTTCATTGAAACAAAGCCGGCAATCTTAGTCTACATCTGGCAGTATGTGTGTGTGGGTTAAAAGTTACTGCATCATGGGCCACTTACGGCACCATCCATAAAACCCTATAAACCCTTCTGTCTTACCAGAAGGAAGATTAGAGGGAAAGAAAATTAAATAATAATCTCTCTTGTTGTGTCAAGCTAAGATTAAGTTTTACTGTCAATGAAAGAAGGTAAATAAGCAGGAAAAGCCCTTGACAGGCCGCCTGCTCCACAGCTGTGAGCTTCATCTTTTATTCATGTGCGGGAGGTAAAGCGTGCCACTTCTGAAATCACCCACTTAACCCGTTAAGAGCACAACTTTGAACTGGTTGATAAATTATTAATAGGGCCTATTAGTGTTTATTAGTCTGGCAGACAAAAGAGATGGAACATATATAAAAAATAAAAAAAATAAATAACCTAGAGAGATGAACATTGAGTACTCAAAAATTCCAAAAAGCATGGGAACAGGATGTGATGTCTTAATAGAGTGATCATCTCAGCACCACACTAATGATGTGCCTTCTGAGGTCAAATAGCAGCCGGTATGTCTACTCGGTACAACAAATTCAGTTAATTTAACTGAAGAAATATATTTAATATATATATATATATATATATATATATATAATGTATACAGTGGTCGCCAAAATTATTAGAACACTAGTATTTTCAAAAGCTGAAAAATGGTTTTAAGTCAGTTATTTCTATCTTTTGCTGTAGTGTGTCAGTAGGAAATATCAGTTTACATTTCCAAACATTCATTTTGCTATTAAGTGTAATAATCTAGTGAGATTTTTGTTTGCACAAAGAGTATGACAACAGCCAGTGCTCCACACAGAGATCTGATCTCATCATCATGTAAGTGCACAAGACCACAAATGCACATAAAGTGTGTAAAAAAAAAAGGATTTACGTGAACTGTAAAATACACAAGAACCTACTGTAAATGGCATCCCTTCTGAAAGTGCCTACAAATTTGTCACCATATTTTTTACAGTCACTTTCGTGCAACCACAGCAGCTGTTTTTTATTATAATTTAGAACAGAATTTTATTTCAAAGTATCTAGATGTTTAACCGCAGTGATTGTTACGAGTGTGACTGTTAATATGATGCACACAAAATCGAATTCCATCTTATCTTCCTCATAACATTCCCATAACATGGCATTCTTTTCACTCTTCACACTGTCTGTTTACACGTATGTTCACCTTGATGTCGAATGTAACACAGCTCAGTCTGTCTCTAAAAAGTGAGTTCACACTCACCATGGTAATTCCATATCAAGCTCATCAGTATTAATATCTTACACATAATATAACACCCCACTATAAAAATAAGGCAAAGAGTCACAGAGCATGTTCAGTCATTTCCTCTGCAAGGGTTATAAATGGCATGTCAGAGAGCTCTGATGCACAGATAACAGGTGAGGAGAAACTGATGGACTCCCTGCAGTAAATGCCCGCCATCTTCAGCTTTCACAAGAGTTTGTGAATTCATTGTTAAAGCATTTCTCTTAACATTGAATGCACACAACAACACTGAACATTGTTTGTGGGTGAAACTGAAAGGCTAAGAGATTGGACTCTGTATTTCACTAGGACTCTTTAAATAAAGAAAGCATTGTCACCTGTGTGTAAGTGGTAGTCTCAACTTAACCTCATTAGAGCTGTCTCACCTTCTGACATCAACACACACACACACACACACATAGTCTGGTCAGCTATCCTTGTGGGGACTCTCCATAGGCGTAATGGTTTTTATACTGTAGACCGTATATATTCTATTGCCCTACACCTAAACCTACCCCTCACAGGAAACTTTCTGCATTTTTAGATTTTCAAAAAACTTCATTCTGTATGATTTATAAGCTTTTTTTACCCGTGGGGACCACAATTTAGGTCCCCACCGTGACACGAGTCCCCATGAGTCTGTGTGTATTCAGATTTTAAGTCCCCACCAGGATATACAAACCTGTACACACACACACACACACACACACACACAGTCAGTATCACTAAGGAGATCAATACTTTAATCAATAATGTAGTGCTGAGATTAAAAGCTTTCAGGCATCTTTCAGACATCTTTCAGCTTTCAAAATCAGACATCTTTTGTTAATGGTGGTTATAGCATGTCCAGAGCAGGGGTTAGCAACCATTTGGGCATGAAGTGCCATTTTTAATTTTTCTGCTTTTTATACAGTACATAATAATTTTTAAATGTTCAGATAAAAATCTGTATTTGGTTTTCATAGAAATAGTGCAGAATCTTAAATATTTCTTAAGCCTTTTTTCATAATTTTTTTACTTTTCTAAATGTTGTTTATTTTGATGTTTAAATTAGACCTTGAATAACAGATTTACAGTGTGACCCAACTGAATGTGTGTGAATGTTGTTCACACAACGCCGTCATTGGGATTTGAGTGTGGAATATACTGACTTCAAAAATAACCAGTATTTATAGAGGTAATTTATTTATTGCTACGAGTAACAAATGCAAAATAATCTATAAGCTGTCATGCACTCAATCGTGTGGTGTGACTGAAGCTAAACAGACTTAACCTATGTACAGGTTAATTCTCACTAGCGCAGGTTGATTCTCACACACATACTATTTACTGTAGAGCTCATAACCAGCTGTGTATCAGGAAAGATTACATCAAAATGTACCTCGGAATGCAGTTTATCCCATTTTTCCAATCTGCATGCCAATGTTGGCATGTGTGCCATAGGTTGCCGACCTCTGGTCTAGAGGGTTTTGCGGAGTAACAAAATGAAATGCTGAAGGGATTACTTTGAATTTTAATGTTATATGCTGTTAATAATACAATCCTTTAGAGAGATAAAATATATATATAAATATACTTGGCTTGCTGTCAATGACAGAGGGCTCACCCTTACAAGAAAAAAGTTTATTCAAGAGTGCTATTGTATATTTCTTTCAAGCTAAAAGTAGAGTATACTGTCAGTCTGTGTTTTATGTGCTTACCGGACATATTCTTAAGCTGCAGTTTGTAGGCATCTGCATTATATTTAAGGCTTTGACGGCCTTCAGTACTGCCACCAGAAATGCACCCTCCTACCTCAATATAAATATACAAGTGTATGTTCCAGCCATCCAACAATACATCCCTTTTCCAAACCGCTTGATCTATGTAGGGTAGTACAGGAATGCTGGAGCCTATCCCAGCATCTCAGGCCATGCAGGGAAACATCCTGGACAGATGGCCAGTCCATCACAGAAGTATATGTTTCCTCCTGCAATTTATAGCAAGTGAACGAGTGGCTCCTGGTGGTTCCATCACAATGTCACTTTGTAGGAAATGCTTTCTAGAAACGTCACCCTCTCTGTTCATCAGTGGTGGAACAAGCTGCTAAACATCACCTGATGTTGTCAGCACAATTTTCAAAAGAAAAAAAAAAAAAACAGTCCGCCTCTTCTGCAAGGCTTAGCTAATCCACAACCAAAATATACCCAATAAGAACTAAGAAAGAGACTGAAGGAGAAACAAGAGGGAGTGTAGGAAAAAAGTAGCATAATCTCTGTATGACTTCCTCCTCTGTTTCTCTGTACGTGAGCACATAAATGGGATTAATTTCACAACAGTTGATTAATATGAGAAGTATTATCATTATCAGCACCTCTCTCTCGGGGTAATTATTCTAAAACTAGTAGGAATCGCCTTCTCTCATTCTAATTAATTAAACAGAATAGTCTGACCACCACAGCAAATGGTGGTAACTTACTGGTGAACATTACACTATTGCTAACCTGATAGCATAAGACTGTACTAAACCAAGAGCCTATTTAGCTTAATGACTAGGAGGACATTGAATCAGAGTGGGAAGGTCTAAATAAGAGTTAGAATTGGCACAAACTCATATGATGTGATTTGTATAAACATAGTATGAAACTGGAGCAAAAGCAGATCGTATGAAAACGAGATACAAATGAGATACAAATTTATTCAAATTTTCATCAAATCAAAAATAGTTATGAATTGTCACAAGACTGTATTGCATGGGTTTGAATCAGGAATTGGAACGGTTTGAGTCAGAGTGGGAGGGGGCTGCAGAGTGGAGATGGAGCTATACAGATTGAGGACTGTGACTAAAGAGAAGAAAGAGAAGAAAGAGAGATAGAGGTGTGACAGAGAGAACGAGCTGCTAGTGCTGTGCATAATCTTGCTCTCCCAGCTGGTCCCCATTAGCCAGGCTGGAGCCGGTAGACCCTCAGGAGAAAGAGTCACGGCCAGACCACGTCAGTACTGATGCAGATGATGGTCTGCAGTGCACCAGTGCCAGGGGAGCCTTACTGACAATTTTAGTGACAAGGGAAAAGTAAACAAATTAATACACCATCGTCCTCAATGCATGTAGAGCAGCACTTGGACAGAGGGTCACAATGCCCATCCCTTATAGTGATGCCTGGAGAGATTCATACATATAAACTGTAGAAAATATATTAATGCTGCTGTTCAGGGTGTTCCTGCCTATTGCATCTCTGCTATTGTGCTAAATTATTCATTTAGTGAGCCCTCTGTTGCATTCATATGTGGGTGGGTTCGATGCTGGTGTCTCACAAGCCAACTCGTAACAACTTGATTGTGGCTAAGGGGATCTCACCTGTTTCTGATGAAATCTCACCCTCTTTAGTAAGAGGCTTGTCACACAAATATGGCAGAGGGCTGTCAAAGTAATAACTGCCTGATTTTTATTTTTTATTTTTAACTTTTTTGAATTCTTGATCTAGTAAAGCTCGTTGAAACAAGAAGCAATTGATTTAATGAATTAGGATGTAATGCATGAAGTAATTTCACATTTTGAATGTGCATTTTTGAATATATGTGCATTTCCACAGAAAACATATATCTGCTTCAATATGAAAAAGTGTAATACTCTAATAAGCATAAAAATATATACAGTACAAAAATTAAGTAGAACCAAAGTTTCTCTCCCCTTATTTTCTATTCTGAGTGAAAATAAGTATTTTTATTGCTGGTATCATTCAGGAGTATGTCTTCATATAAAAGCAAACATAAGTCTAAATGAGTTTTCCAACTCTGAATTATTTAGATTATTGGACAGAAACACAACACAAAAACAAAGTAAACAAATGTTATTTGGCCTAAACAGAGATTATGCAACAGCAGAATATCTGAGTGAAAGTAAGTAAATTAAGAAGAACAAAGATGAAATTACAAACTGAGCAATCACATGTTGACTATTGGGACAAGTAGATACTGACAGAACTGGCTGCCCAAAGAGAGCGGAACGGCTCATACTGTAGCCAAGGAGATGGAGAGCAACACTTCCACACCAGCTGCCATAACTATAAGGAAATTTGGAGGAAATTCTATCCAAAAATGTACACTTATTTTCACTGACTTCAGATAATTAACCAATAATACACGACTTCTAGGTGAAAAAAAACCATTGTATTTTATTAGCAGCACAATACATGGATGCTTGTCACAAAAAGGCCAAGGAGTTGACCGGAGTGATGGAGGAGTTGACAGGAGTGATGTACTTACATTCACCCACACACACACAATCATGCACACACACACAGCACATATCCTACAGCACATATCTTCCTGTTTACACCTTTTGTCATCCATTGTAGGTTCACATAAACATTACAAATACTTTGACAATACATTGCATCAATTGTCATGCCAGTAAAGCACATTTGAATGTGTGACCGAGTGAGTGTCTTGCGTCCCCTTGTGGACAATGGAATTTACTAAAGTTAAAACATGCTCAACCATATAAACAACAACTGTGTGGTCAAAACACCCCATCTCTTAATACACATACACATTTACTCACCTAACACACACAAAGAAAATATACACACAAAGAAAAAGATCGATGGGCCAAATAATATGTGATCATTTTAACTGCAGGTCTTTTCAGTGGAAATTTCCTTGGAATATGTGCATGCGAGTATACATACTGCACAACTGGGAATATTTGCATGAAAGGAGCAGATACTATTGTGTAATTTTATTGAAGTATTATGTGAAAATGAAAGTAATCAATATATAAATTAATATGCTGAATTATGTTAACCCTGGATGTCATAGAACGAATAATAGTCTTTTCATTAGACAGTGAACCTTTCATTAGAAAGTACACCTGTGAACTTGAAATAATGTAACAACACGTATAATGGTCTTTTCATTAGACAATGGACCTTTCAGTAGACAGTGGAAGTAAACATGAAATAATCTAATATTATCAGGAGCAGGTGGATGGATTTGACGCACACCTCCTCATGTGACCACTACCAACCAATGAAATAAAAGCAAAATGGCTGATTGGACCATATTCCACCATTAAAAAACAAGGCCAAACGAGTTGGAAACAATTGTGGCAAATCAGGCCAATAAAAATTAACCGGAACAAAGAAAAAACAGAAAATGACCAAATTTGGAGAGAACAAAGGGTATATAATATAAGCTGACAAACAGAGACTTTGGAATGATTTGGAATGCTGTGACTGTCTTCCCGGCTTTGTTTTCTTTGTTAAATAAAGTCTTATTTTTTGACATCTGGAACTCTGCTTCTCCACTTCATTGGCCGCACCCAAGAAAAATCCACAACAATACACACATCTGAAATGATAAAGAGACAACACACATTCCTCTCAGACCGCACTCACCGCAGCATACTGCCACTGTCTTATGAACGGCAGATACTTTTTTTTTTGTCTGTACAGGTAGGCCAGAATAAGTAGCTGCAAAACTGATGTGTTTATGTGTGTAGGGAGAGGGTGTGTATCCCCCCGCTGCTGTACTTTTTAACTGTGTAATAAAAGATGCTGTTGGCAAGGAAACCAGCATCTCTGACCCACAAAGAGAGTGTAAGTGTCTGTAGTGTGCGCAGGCAGGGGAGATACAAGGCACATGCCAAAAGGATATGGAAGACATGCTTTTAAAATTCCCAATAGGAATAATACAAGCAAAGCTACTTAAAACTCAAAAGAAGTGAGAATCATGAACTGGCCAGGTTTTTGTCAGCTGTGTGGCTGCTCTCTGCCTCATACAGAATAAGAACTGGGTCTATAATAGGGACAAAGACCATGACTAGGCATAGGATGATGAATTTCCATGACTTCTAAAGTTGTATGTGATTATATAAGGATTTTTTTTTAATCATGTTATTGAGACTGCCCTCACAAAATACAGTTTCTTGCCAGTTAAATATTTTAGAGCTAGCACACTGTTTACCTTTTTCAAAAATCCAATCATATATTGTCTCATACCCATCACTTTCCCTGCTTTCCTGCCTCCAGCTCATAGAGTTTGCGTTATCCTTGTGAAAAGCAAAGCAGAAATGCATCTAGCTAAATGTCTGAAGTTCACAAATCCTCAAGAGAGTAAAAACTGTCATGACATCTCTTATAGAGACATGACTAGATTTTCTTCATGCACTTCATTAGTTTTACACAATAGTGCCCTGGCTCTCAAAACCACAATGTTCTCATTTTAATAAATCACACTCTCTCTTATTAGAGGTTTTCTCTGCTCAGTGCAGCAGAGAAATTCAGCAAATCTATAGCACAGTTACAGTGAGGAGGACAGGCCGAAAACACCATGGCAATTTCTGAAGAGATATTACCATAAAAGCAAACTCAAGAGAGATGCTGTTGGCTTGCTGAAATCCACCAATCACAAAACTGACACACTAACCAATTAGAAGTTTAATTGGTGATCGGGCTCCATTCCAAACATTAGCATG
Organism: Sinocyclocheilus rhinocerous; assembly: GCF_001515625.1. Taxonomy (NCBI): domain Eukaryota; kingdom Metazoa; phylum Chordata; class Actinopteri; order Cypriniformes; family Cyprinidae; genus Sinocyclocheilus; species Sinocyclocheilus rhinocerous. The sequence goes on from NW_015656206.1 coordinate 163,300, forward strand.
TATCCTACTTTAGACAACACTGTAAGGTGTCTAAGGCATGCTACTGATGCTAAATTTGTTCTAACCGTAGACAGCAAAATTATGTCGGCAAAATTTCATTCAGTATTTATGACTGAAATATTTATGTACTGTTTGTGCCCACTGGAATATCAAGTCTTTAGCTTAGCAACATGCTGATGTCAGACCATTGGAATCAATTCTGAACTTTAGTTGACTATCACACAGTTCTCAGTGGAAGCTACATGTGTCACAAACCAGTCCATTTTAGTCAAACCTACACACAAACAAACCCTGACAGCTCTGCTTTAAAAGGGTCATAGATCCTAATAATCAGATCCTCACTTTCGGGGAACTCCACCATAAATATAATGGCATACTTTGGCATATAATAATGGCATATAATGGCAAATTCAAACAAGGTTTTTAGTATTCAGTGAAAATCACAGGCACATTTATCTCTAAAAATACAGAGAAATGGGGAGACATACAAGACAGACCAACAAGATAGACACACCAGAGTACACTAGATGGATAGAGCCTACCATCTAAAGAAAGGACTATGGTTTAATCTGTCCAGTCAGCAATATGATAACAATGTATGGTTAGACGTTTCTCAATTATACACTACTTCATGGCTTAAACTACTCTCTCTCTTTGCCAAAACAAATTACCGTTGGCTGCAGTGAGAAAACCACAAAATTCAACGGAAATCATGCAAACTCTGATTAACCAATCCCTTTCCCCAAATCATTGTGGCTGCTTTGGAAGCACCCCCACTGAGCAATTCTTTCATCTTCGCTTGCTTAAAACACCTCTGGAAAGTCATATGCCAACTCACAGTGAAAGAAATCAAGGCCAGCTGTTTTTGCGCACATCCAGCATCACTGACTGGATTTTGTTACCATAGATGGCAGGTATCCAATCAGCATATGGAAAGAGTAGAGTCCAAACATGGTCCCTTTAGGAGCCACTGAGCTGCCACAAAGCAGAGTTGTGGCGCAATAATTCTGCTAACACAGTTTGTATCAAACACAGAAACACACACATGCTGTAGTGTCTGTTAGGGGAATCTGAGCAGTCCTGGAGAAACTAATAACACTGGAGTTTGGCCCAAGCCACTGTCTCCAGCTTAATTCCTCTGTCCTCCAGCCACAGCGTATACCACCACCCACACTCTCTTTCCCTCTCTTCCTTAGTTA
>NW_015656206.1:164728-172643 GCF_001515625.1 Sinocyclocheilus rhinocerous
CTCTTTCCCTCTCTTCCTTAGTTAACTTTATTCCTTAACTTTGCTCCAGATGAGCAGTGGAAAAAGAAGGCAGTGATTTGGAATTCCACCAGCCACAACACTGCCAAGAGACTCAAAGAGTACCCACGACTCCAGCGGCATTTTTATCACACACATTCAGAGAAACACACGCACACACTCCTCTTGACACTTTGTTTCTCTCGCAAGCTCGTCACTGTCACCTAAGCTGGAGAATCTCCTGTCTCATCTCCTGTCAGAAAAAGAGTGGAGAAACAGGCAGAGTTCACTTTGTCTTTTCTGCATTTGTCGTCTCATCTTTCACACACCCCTTTATTTGTGCGCTTTCTCTATCTTTCACTCTTCCCGAGGAAAGCCCCAGGCATCGAGCAGCATGTTTTTTTACTTGCACAGCCCAAATACATTGAGCTATACATATGCTGTCAATCTGCTGTCAATCGATTAAAAAATTAACTAATTAATCACACTAATAAATTTTTTTAATGTAGAAACAACATAAAGACAGGATATTTTTAATATTTGTTTAATGGCATAATTTTTATGACTGACTCACTGATACCAATACTACTTATGTCTCTTGGAAATTATTATTTTTTTAATAATATTTAACCATTGACCAAATGTAATATTGACTATACTAACATAATTGAGGGCTATCAATTTGAACATTTATTAGACTTCACATAAACCCCTTATAATAAATGTCATATTAACCTGTGCCCTTTAGCAAGTAGGAAATATACAGAAATTAAACAAATTTATCAAACACTAAATTTTTAATTAAAGATGAATCCTTAAAGCTACAAAAGTTATTGATTTCCTCTTTTTTTCTTTTGATCTTTGATTAACAGACATTCCAGCAGCTGGGTTATTAGGTTATTTGGCTGCTATTACTTTAAGAGCTGCCGCTGCTGAAATACACAGAGGAAAGAACTTAAACAAGGAGAACTTGAAATGGCTGCTTTAGTTGCCTGCTGTTTAGCTGCCAGATTGTTGCCTCTTATAGAATGACGACCAGTTAAATAAAGCAAATAACACGTCAAACATACTGTATGTATTTGCCTTTTCACAAGAACCATGTAAAGATCTAGAAAACGGTGAAAGAATTTGAGCAGACAGAATCTTACCATAGAGATGGCACTTCCTGTCTGTCATGCGACTCTCCTTCAGGATGTTTCTACCTGCAGGCCTGTTTAACACTCGTAGATACCTAGATTGTCTTATCTCTCTTCACTGGACACATCCAAAAAACAGCAATGTTATGTCCTATATGTTGTTTGGGTCACTAAGCCAGTATGATCATCTCTGACACAATGGACAGTTTATGTGTGTGCTGATTCACAGGACTGTGGTCAAACACATCTCAGATAGACACACAATCATTCTTCCCCCTCCCTCTCTCTACTTCCTGTGCGAAACTGGCCTCCTCATCTCCTCCTGCAGTGTGCTCCTCTATTATACTGTCAAAATGCTACATGAGCTGCAAAGCACATGATTTGTTCCAGAGCCTTTATCCCAGACATCAACCTCCTAAAACCCGGAGTCCTAGTATTTCTGGACCCCTCTGTCTCGGTTGTGTATACGTGTAATATATAGTACATGTCATCAGATAAGGGCTTTTACCAGTCATTTGCTTTCTGTTTAGACACACATATAAAGCAGTGTAACCACACGTTTCCGGATGTTTAAACTTGATCAAACTAAGCTCTCTACAAAAAGCAAGTTTTCTTGCAATCTCTCTTTGGTGGAGTAATAGCGTCATGATCTAAAAATAACGTGTAACTGATCGATCGATTCACTTTCACTGAAAGGAAAATGTCAAGAACACATTTTGCATCTAAACATACTTTCTGAGAATACGTCTGTCTATTTAAAACGATAGACATTTAACAAGATCCTACTTTATTTCTTACATTTGCTACATTTATTATTTATTAAATTTTCAATTCAATGTTTTTTATTGTTATGCTGATAACATCCAATGTGTAATAAAAATTTTTTAAATAGATTCTTAAAAATTATTTTTGCAATATTTATTATAAATTATTTATTTGTGCACTTCATTACTTTAAAAAAAAAATTATGTGCCCTCATAATCTTTAATCAAAATAATTGTTCTTCCACAATTTTTTTTCTTACAGTGTCAGTGTTCAGAGGAACAGGTCAACACTTGAATGCTTAGACTGGGACATAAGAAACACATCTCAGCTGCACACACACGCATGGACCTTGCAGACTGTTTGAACAGAAGCTGTTAAAATGTGCGGCTTAAATAATACATGAATGCTCTTCATGTATTGTTGAGGGTAGACAAGGGGATGCTTCAGGGGAGTGGGTGGCACAATTTTCTGCTGACCCAGAGAGGGCAGAACCTCACCCAACTAAATTTCAGAGATGTGTCAGCCCCAATACTCTAAAACAAGGCAATGACAGAACAGATAGACAAAGAAGAGCTGAAGGCTAATGCAAAATAATAGAGAGAGACAGCTAGTGAAAGAGACAGATTATGTGTGACTGTGATGAGAAGAGACGAAAGATCTTTCCACACAAACACAAATCCTACAGAAAGTACCACACCTAACTAAATATAAGGGCTCTTCTCCATTTATATTTATAATGTGTTCCAATCGCCAGCCATAGTACTAGTGTATAGTACCACACTGTTAATTTTGTCAGATTGATAAATTACACACTTAATTATATGCAAATGGTACACACTCTGAAACATTTCGCATTTCATAGGTTATTTTACCAAACTCACAGTTTACAACGTACCTGTAGGTTACTTAAAAAAAAAACATGAAAAAAGAATTGTACATCTTCCACTGAAACACACAACAAGCTTGGGCACACACTTGACGCTATGGCAAGAAAAAAGTATGAGCAGACAATAGAAAATAATATTTATTCGCCACCACAGCCAGCACCGCATCAATATCTTGCAAGAAGGGAAGGGAATCATTAAAAATGAGAGAAAGGATCAGGAAAGATGAGTTTGAACTTAAGAATACTCACTGGGTACTGAGCTGTCTGCCTTTTCCACTTTCAGGCTACGCAGCGATAAGGTAGCAGAAGCCATTCTGGGTTCGAATGATGTAGTGTGGTCTTGCTCTGCCACTTCTGCCACAGTGACTACTGGTGGTCTGGTCTCTGCATCCTTACTGCTGCTGGCTGACTCCTCCACCACCATCAAACCCTGCAATAAACATTTTGCATTAACGATCGTCAAAGAAAAACCCAGTTTTACTCTTTAAAGAGCCCACAGTACACTTTCGTAACTCATAATATTAATCAAGGTTTCTTGCTCACGTTTTTCATGACAATTTTCAACCCTATTTCTGACCCTTTGGATTATGCAGGTTGTACAGTTCAGTTGTCCCCCTCTTTGGTGGTTATGGTTAATTGGGTCATTAAATGGAAAATCAAAATGTCCTTTTTACACATATTTAAGGCTATTTGACAATAAAACGTACCGCAAGTTCCAGTTCTCAAAACTGACTCCCCAGTTAAAAATAAAATGCCAAGATCTGAACCCATCTCATGATAACCAACTACCAAATGTAGACCATTAATCACTCCCACAAAGAATCTGTGGCTGTACAACTCTGCAGAAATCTTAGGTATGGTTTCCACTGAACTGGAACAGCCATTCTTCTCATATTTTTGTTTTACATATCACCTGACCCTTGCACGTTAACTTATAAAAGACCACCGGTGGGTCCAAAATTGCATCATCAAAGTTATTGTAAAAATTCAAGTTGTGGAACAGTGAACTACACATATATGTTATCATTTGAAAGCTTAGAACCTCAGCTTTCTTGTCCATCCCATCACTTTTGCATTTATGTTACATAAAATAACATAATACAAACAACACCCCAAGATGCGATTATGTAGTTTATTTCTTTGATCTAACACTTTACAGAGAATAATTATTAAAAGAATCAAGACGATGGAAATGACTTTTCTAAACAAACATTTATGTCACATTCCTGCTCCAATTTCTACTTCTGTGTGCTAAATGTGGCCAAAAACTTTATTTCAGCTCTTAGATTGTTATCTTTAAAATGAGACTATGCTTACTTGTCTATGAGCTTGCACGGTCAAACTACACCCTAATATGTCTCAGACGTGCCGATCAATACTTGCATGAGTTGAATGGTGCGTTTTCGACTAGTTTTGCCTTAACACGTTTGTGTCGATGGGCGATTACGTCATCACGTAACGTGTCATATGTCTGAAAAGCCCCCAATCAGATCTGTCCAAAGAGACATCGATCAAACTCCTAGGCCAATCCAATGTCGATTTATGCTTTTCCAAACAGAGGGAGCAGTGTTGCCAACTTAGCAATTTTGTTGCTAAATTTAGCAACTTTTCAGACTACCCTAGCAACTTTTTCTTCCGAAAGCACCTAGCAACAAATTTAGCAAATTTTAAAATTTATTTGCCAACTTTTAGCAACTTTTGATAAGTGACTCCGACAATAAAAAGGCACACATTTTCCATCCAAATTACACAAAAAGAGGATAACAGGATAAGGAATAACAGACTTCCAAATAAAAACTTAATAAAAAAATAAATAAAAATTTTAATTATTCCACCCGTGTGGAATTTTTATAAATTTACTCTAATGTATGTGAGTAGGGTGCCCTTTTAAAAACAGGTATGCCAAAATCTGTAAAAAAATTTAAAAAAAATAAAAAAAAATTCAAAATATGCCGCAGAGTTTAAGAGGCTAATCTAATTACTCTCTAATTGTGTAAGACTGATATATAAACTCCCAAACAGTGCGTTGATAGCCACATGATGAAATGTCTCCTCAGCAGGCAGAGCACTTGACTACACACTGCCAGAGCTAATAGGCCCTGTCAGCTGCTCCACTGTTTTTAGCAGCTGTCTTTACTTTGATTTCTGGGGAACGATGAAAGTCTCATCTTTCAAGTGATAGAGCCCAGATATGAGACAGACTGCTCCTAGATCCATCAGGCGAACAAGAGAGACAGAGGAAGAGGAGACATTGAACAGCACCAGTAGGTGAGCACTGATGAGATGCTGTCTGACCACAAAAGGAAGGTGAGATGCTGAAAGGGAGGAAACAGGTGATCTATCAGAGAGAAGTCTGGAGCTCAGCAAAAGCTTCTGTACCCAAGCATGAGTTTTATAATTTTTTTAAAACCATAACCATATAATCAAGTGAGTCCAGCCCTGGACAGAAACCCTCAGTAGATCCCCCCAGTCTGAGAGCCACAGTTACTAAAACGCTGAAAATTGTGTTTACATAAGATTTAGAAAACTTTTATTTCTCTCTCTGTCTGGTTTTCAAACATAGAAAGTGTAATTAGATATTGAACAGGAGTTGCACAAGAAGTCGCCAGAATGCCGGTAAAGGGTCTTTACATGCAGTGAATTTATACAGTAGCGTTTTGATTTCAGGTTAATGGATGTCATATCAACTTTTCATATGCAACCTCTAAATACGGCAATCATGGTGCAACAGTAGGTATAAATAAACAGGTAAACACTCAAGATTGTGTGGCGAGGGAATCCTCCATCCTACAAACTCTCACTCGTCTAAAAGCACAATACCTGGCTCAATCACCTTTTTCCTCTTCTGCAGAAACTTCAAAAAACTGTGAATCAGGAGAGAGCATTAACCCAGTGCTGTAGATGACTCACTACTAAGCAGCTTGCCATAAACGAACCTAAATTAAAGTGATATTTAATAGAACCTGAAGGATTTATTCTCTTTTTAAAGCAGGCATTTTGCTCTGGCAACTACAGCAGTGCAGTGAGAATGTTAAACAATAGCCTCATTTTGTTACACACACATATTTAAAAAGAAATCACAGAGGCCTTCTGAGGATGTTGCAGACATTCGGATTTTCCATGAATGCGGGAAACATGAAACGCAAGTTCATGTGAATTTCATTGCATTTTAAAGTTTAACTCTGACCTGCGAATTTGTTTCACGTGAAGATGCGTGACCAATAGAAGACTGACACGTCACAGTGTGACCTTTTAGCTGAAATAAAAGAATGAAATATTTTAAATCTGTGTTGCGGTTGAATATATTGCATTTTTTTTATCTTTTGGATGTATCATATTTTGAATTATGTTTAATATAAATGTCTGCAGAAATTGTCTAGTGACGTTGAGTGTATCTCATTAAAATACATAAAAATCACCTAAAACATGTCACATGATTTTGAGCACAGCATTTGAGCACTCACTGACGTAAAATTTTTGTTGTAACACTTCTTGAAACATCAAATCAACTTTGTAACAAGTGTGGAATTTGATGATTATGGTTTCTACTGAGGATAGAGACAAAGAATGTTGAATAAAAACATATGAAAACATATTCTCATTTATCATAACTACATTAGTATAAACCATGATTTCAGTAATTAAGAATTCATAAAAGTATAGATCAATAAAGTTGTTGATAGATGCTGCCAATACATCAATATTGTATGCTTTATTGTCTATGCAAATCTAAGCTAAGTATGTATAATGTATGTGTTGTAGAACCAAACTTTACATAAAAGAAACATGAATATTCATGAGATCACATTGTTAAAAAATTATTTTAAAGGTTTTTGTGTTAAAAGAATGAGGTGGGCAATTAACAGTAGTAATTTTCTCCTAAAAAATTTGAGTTTGACTATGGCACACATTAATTCATCACACAGATTCACAAAGCCATTTACATCCCTTCACTCCCTTATGATGAACAAAAACGGAAGCTATACACAAAAAATATAAAGTGGAAAAAAAGCAAATTCAAGGTTTAATGCAGCACACCTTTCATTGCTCTGCCTTTCAGGTATGAGAAGAACAGAAGCAGGAGAAGAAAATTATGCATCTCAGCAATTAAAAGAAGAGAGAAACATAGATGATGATGACAACCTATGTATGTTGCGTATTTATTTTTTTATGTATGTATGTATGTATGTATGTGTGTGTGTGTTTATTTATTTATTTATCATTCATTCATTCATGAAAGCTCAGAAGCAAAATAATTTACATCACCAATGTTCACATCTTGAGTGAATAGTTCCATTGTTTATTTAAAGTTCTGTTTGTGCTGAATATTCGCATTTAGTATGAAAAGGCCTTTTCTGTCAAAAAACTGAAAGTCAGGTGTCAGTCTTACTGTATGTACACCTTTTATAAAAAGGTGTTTTGATCATCAATGGAAAAAAATGCTGAAACGGTCGCCTTCGCCCTCCCACACTCTGACATGATTTTCAATGCCCCCTGCTTTCAGAAACCCTTTGGGGGATGAAGGTAAGTGCTATTGATTTACACTTTCTGCCTCACCAGGACTTCGCTTGTGTGTGTGAGAGAGAAAGACAGAGTATATAACACATACGTAATATAAATGCAATTTATTGCAACTCATGCATCTGTCGCAACTCATGCAACGCAATCGTATATTCGATCAAAAACTCTCTGTATACGTGTTTGTATGTGTGTGTGTGTCTGTGTGTGTGTTTATGGACCAGGTCATGAGGATGTGTATTCAGCTTCAGGCTGTTTATTTAAGGGGAGGTGATGATGATTCAGTGACAGTTGATTCACACTACACCGCCTAACAAACAGCACCAACCACAGCAAACTCACTTCTGTCTGTCACACCCAATGCTTCCTCTACAATTTTGCTAAGCAAAACCTGTTTCTAACCTTTCAGTCACCTAACCAGAAACCATACCATGTTGTTCACTATGCCTTTCTTTGAGAAATGTATTTCTCTCTCTCTATATAAAAAATGATCTCTATGAAGAATTTCAGTCAGGTTTCAGGCCCCACCATAGCACAGAAACTGCACTTGTTAAAATTACAAATGACTTGCTTCTTGCGTCAGACCAAGGCTGTATCTCATTCATTGTTAGTT
>NW_015656206.1:172889-196578 GCF_001515625.1 Sinocyclocheilus rhinocerous
CCCTAATAGTCATCTCAGTAGTGTTTTATTGACTTATATATATATATATATATAGCTCATGGTACTATGTTCAGAGATTGAGTGTCTGGTGTGCTCCGGTGCTGCAGAAAAATGACTTCTTAAAGCACACACAACCACTAAACACAACTGATGCATTTTCACACAAGACACTTTGTGGGTGGTGAAATGTAAAATTAAAGGCTGTACTCAATAGCTTTTCATCGTTTCAAACAATAAAATTAGAGAATTTCTTGACAAAGAATAACCTCTCTTATCATTGGCAATCATGCACAGGCAGTTCTAGTCTTGTCTAGTCATGCCGTGTCTGAGTCTTGATCTATGCCCAGTTTACCTGTGCCTGCAGCACAGCTCTCCTTAGGCTGGACTGTCTGCCTGTTTTTGGAAACATGCCTGCCTGCAGGTCTCTTTGCTCACCTCTGCCCTCAGGATTTGTTGCATTACTGGACTGTCTCTGGCTTCTGACCCTCTCACCTTGCTTTCGACTCTGCTTCTCTGTCTGCCTCATCAGCAACACAATGTGTTTGTTTACAATAGTTGCACAAAAGTGGAATTTTGGTGTCATGTTTTATGGAAAAGTAAATGGTATGTTTGGAGTTAGTAAATGATAAGTTTGGATCTCAGAGAGACTTTAGGTATTGTGTGTTGAACTGATAAGCAGAACAAAATAGTAGTAGATCCCATAAACACCTAGAATGAGAGAGAAATAAGGATCCAGTTAAAACCATACAAACATTTTTCAATACAAACACACTAAATATTAGGAGAGTTTCTATTCAGTTAATAATTATTTCTGTCAGTCAGCTGACAGTTATTATTCTGTTCCAAAATGCATTGATGATTGCTTGGTAAAAGAGGACTGGAGTACGACAGTGTGATCTCTGTGGGATTTCTGGACCTTGTAACTTTTTAAAGACAAAGTACAGGAATGCAATAATTGTTGAATCTGCATTACATTGACATCTATACAGCCAGACATTACATCCATTCACACAAAACAAGTTTTTGCATTTCACTGAGCTGGGGGGCCTTACACTTTGAAGTTGAGGTCTGGGTATGTAAAGATCTGTGTATGTTACTTTAAAAAACAATGCTTGGGATTTCCCAAGCCCTGCATTTAGTGAGAGTGTAGATGAGGCAAGGATTATTGATTTATGCTTTAAAAATATACATTCATCCAATTACAATAATCTGTGTCATGTGAATCATTCATAATGTACTGTAGGTTACAAAATATTAACAGCAGTAAACCAAAACATACAGGAAAAGCTTTGGCAGATGGGTTGTATGGCATTACAGGAAGGCACTGCTCACTTACAGCCCATTTATATGCCTTCCCAGCATGCACCTCTCAGTTTTCAACAGCCAAACCCTGCACAAGACCTGTTTCTCTATTCTTAATACTCTGTAGTAATCAACTAAACTCATTTTGAACTTTCTAATAAAAAACAATGTGCCGTCCAGAGAAACACACTGCCTAAAAAGTTACATAAAAACCAGAACAACTACTGCAAATCCAGTAATACCCAGTATTACAAAACTTATTCAAATGCCAATTAAAACAAATATGTCTTCAGACTGCTTTTAAAACCTTCAACACAGTCAGCGGATTTAATCCTCGAAGGCAAACCATTCTACAGACTTGGGGCTGCGGTAGCAAAGGCATGGTCAACCTTACTGTTCCTCAATCTCATCTGAAGTGCCAAACAGAGCTGTTCTGAAGAACAAAGAGATTAAAATTGTTTAGCTCTAGAATGGATGGCACCAATCCACAATGCTGCTGTTATATGGGGTTGTCGGGTTAAAGATCACTCACACACAATCAACGGAGTTGGTTTGGTGTGTTTTGATGGAGTCTCTTGTGTCACTTCCTCTTTAACACCCGCTTATGTACAGAAAGGTAAAAGTTAGAATAAAAAAAATTAAAAGACACTGTCAATGCCATCAAAACCTCCTTTCAAATGCATGATTTTAGGAATACAGAATATTGGCATGACAAAGCACCTGATAAACACTTCAGCAGAGTGCATTCAGTCCATCAAATCATAATTAATCTTGAATAATTTACAACAATAGATATAAAAAAGTTCTGTATGAAAATTTTTTTTTTCTTAAAGGCAGAGTAAGTGATTTTTCAAAAACACTTTAGAAAACTGATTCGGGCCGAATCGCAAAACAAACGTGTAGCCAATCAGCAATAAGGGGCGTGTCTACTCGTGATGTGGAGGAGAGCGTGTTCAGTGCATGGGACGGACATTAGCCGAGCCGAGCGACAGAAAGATAGAGATGGCGGATAAAAAACAAAAGAGGAAAACGTCTGCGGAACGATAAGGCAAGAAGTAGGACCCGTGTAAATATCGGATCAGCTTTCCAGCGCTGGAGAGAACTCAAGGAGCGAAGGCCTGCGATCGGACGCCGAGGTTGCTTTGTTTCTTCTCAATAGGTGAGTAACACCGTGTCTACAACAGCTAAAGTCTGCCTACACTGGACGCGATCAAACGACCGTTGAAAACCATTTGAAATTTGTGTCAGCACGTCATAAATAGAACCCGGCAGCAGTTTTCTGTCGGGGATTTGTTGCGCCGCGCACGTCCGTAGACACGGTGTAACATTGGTTTTGCTTTGTTTCACAGAACTAATCGTTGCCTGGGTTGCGTACGTATATGTGGGGCGGAGCTATCAAAATAGGGGCAAGACCCTTTTGGGGTAGGGGCGTGTTTGTTTTGGTGATTTCAAATATCAACATTGGCTACCAGAAATCACTTACTCTGCCTTTAATGTTCTTAACGGGCACATTGGATGCAAAATTCACTTTTACATGGTGTTTGCTTATAAATGTGTCTTAGAAGCATGTGGACACAACATCCTACAATGATAAAAATCCATTCACTCCGTTTTTAATCCCCAAAAAACCTAAACAGTCTCAATTATCAAGCCATTTAATTTTCTGAGCAGTATGACGTCATTGAAGACTTTTAACCAAAGAATTTTGCAGACATTTCATGAAGACCCTAAAGAATCATACCGAATTGTGGAAAATGGGCATCTGATGTCCCCTTTAAAATGGTTGTAACGTAGTTCGGGAAGAAGGAGACGGGAACCGGCGAACATTTAAACAAAACTTTAATAAAATAAACAAACACAAAATGAAAGTAAAGCGGCAGCCCCTCGCGGACGACTGCCGCACACAAAACACAAAATAAACTCCAGGCCTGGTCCTCTCTCGTCCGACACTGTCGTCACTCCTCCCTTTTATCCTTCCGGAGCTCCTCCGTGAGACTCGAGACCGGTGAGTGGTGCAGGTGTCGCTCATTATCAATTACTCCACCGGCCTCGCTCCGTTCCCACGGCTCTCAGCCCCGCCCCCACTCGTCACAATGGTGATCAAGGTAAAACTAAACTCTTTTATTTTCTTTTACTTTTCTTTCTATATATTTTATTTCCATGTTTTCTTTATTATATTTTTGATGTGTTTAATCTATTTTCCATGCTAATGTTAGGGTTAAGTAATGGTTTACTCATTCAGTAATTCTCACAAGAAATTAATTGTGGTATTTGCGCCTGTAATGCTTAAAAATGTCACGAGACACCAAAATGTACCCTATTCAGAGAAAAGTGCCAAAACAATCCTTTAATTCTGCCACCTCTTTTGTCATCTGTCTTACTTTCTTCCTGTATAAACTGTTGGGTGACTGCAGTCATACATGCTGCATATGTTTTGTGTGAGATAAGAAACTTACATCCCTCAGGGAAGACCACAAAACAAACACACACACATAGCCGACCATCTGTTGGCCATTACACTGTGAGGAAACACTTATGGCCACAGAATGAATAACACTGACAGGCCAGGATTTGTGTGTGTGTTCTTTTGTCTATGTGATATTGTGTCATTTGTATTTGTCAGCCTACAACTGTAAATAAAAGAAGTAAAATTATCAGACAGAAAATTTCAAAGAGGACAGTAAAAGGGTTTCAAAATGTTTTTGCATGAGCAGCTTGATAAAGCTTGACAATTCTTTTTATGCATTTACAGCACATTAGTGACTCAACATCAGTTTTTTTCATGCAAATAAATGCTCGGTAATACTATAAAGAAAGGAATACAGCATGTACAGACTGTAAAAAAATGATGCAGTCGTGGACGGAGGCAGGAGAGGCACAGTTTCCCCAAAATGTTGAGGTGAAAATGGGAGGAGGACGATTTAATGTTAATAAAATTCACAGTTCATTTCAGTTCATGTCTCAGAATGTGTATTTTTTGTTTGTAATTTCACAGCTGTAATGTAATGACACTTAATTATGTTTACACAATTGCAATTAATTATATTTGTACTTACACATTTGTGAAGATAAAGTTGCAATTTAGTACATCTGAAATTTAGAAACATTAAATGTAATACTGAATGACACCCTAAAGTTACAATTTTAAATACTTTACATGTGCTTTAGTGTGTTAGTCACCACATCAAAATAAGTGTGTTTCTTGAATGTACCTAAATGTACATTCCTTAAATGTACCTTTAAGTAAACCTTTTAATTTGGCATTATTTTACAGTGCACTTGTGAAAAAGTGTACATAAATAAGTAATAAATAAATAAAGTAAAATGTTTATATAGATTTTTCAGATTTTAAGCACACTACAAGTGCACATTTAATAAAATTAAGCACACTTCTTTTGCACAAGGCTAGTGTTATAAAAAAAAGCTACATAATAAAATAATTTATTTAATCTGTGATAAGGTAAATTCCTAATGAGCAAGGTAAGAATGTGAGGAGGAAAAAAAAACATGTAGAAAGCAGAAACAAACACCAGCAATTAAAGTCTCCATTGCTTCAACACCTCCACTGATCGCTACACTAACCATATGCTCTGTGTGTGTTTGTTTTTCTCAAATGTTTCTGTGGTGTGCTGTGTGTAGATCACGGTGAGAGGTTTGAAAAGCATCCAGTACTCCTGTCTTCCTGTAAGCATGTCTCCTAGCAACACACGCTGATTCCGAACACCAGCTGCTGCAGAGGATATCAGGTGTGATGAGATCCATTTATGGCCACACACACAATCCCCAATATCAGATATTTGAGTAGTTAAATGTTTGGTCACACTTTATATCATATGTCTTTAATGTTGCCTTCATGTGCTGTAAGAATTATGCTGCTTCCCAATTTTGAAGTTTTAATGTCATGTTAAAGAGCTTTGTTGTTGGAGATAATAGACCACTCTCAATGTTTAAAAACATTGCAGTGTACGTATGCAGTGATGACACAAAGACAGCTTAGTGATGCTGTGCTCTATGCTAGAGTCACAATAAATCCCAGGGAAAATTAGTCTGACTATTTCTGTTGTTTGTCTCCTCAAGATACTCTAATGTATAACTATCGTTGTATCAAATTTACGATTAAGTGACTACAATTGTGCATCGTCTTAAATGGTTTATATAACAAATTACAGTTGTCATAAGTTTATTTCTTTTATTTCTTGTGTTGTGTATGTAGAGTAGGATATATATGGCATCGTATGCGCTGAAGATTTCGGATTTATTATTCACATTTTTAGGTTAGAGGGTTTTGAGAAAATAGTTTATGGGAATTGTTTTGTTTTATTTATTTTGTTAATTTGGCACCACTCTAGTTCCTTTCCCCCTTAGTAACTGCATTTTCTTTTCTTTTCTTAATTAATATTGTTGCATTGTAAATAGCTCATGTCTATTGGCTTTGGCTTGTAGTCAATAAACACCTGATTTGGCATTATTTTCTGTGTGCCTATGGTTCTTTACTTTCTCCACTCTTTCCAGCAACAATCACGCAACTAAATGTTACGTTCTATCCCCTAGACCTGTAGAGTTCGCAACAGTAATAAAAACAAAGATTTAATCAATTATACAAGGCAATTTTGCTATATGGCAATTATTACTATAACTAAGAAAGAAAGAGAATTACATTTAAAATGGGCTTTTTATACAGTTTGGACGAATTTCAGATTTAGGTCCTGCCAACATCCAGTTTTATCTGAATAAAGATATCATTTATTTGCTATTGCAACAGGTACAGATATTGGCTTTGCATAATTTTTTATAAAAAATTTACCTATAAACAGTAAAATGGCTCCAAATCTATGATCATGTATGTGTGTGAATGTGGGTGCCTGGACCAGCGGATCACAAAGACAGAGAACACGCATACAAACACAAAGGCAGCACATGGCCACAGCATAATGGTGGTTAACAAAAAGTTAACATTAGATATGAGTGTCTGCCTGTGGGCAACAGGAGTCACACACATCAGACCAGCTACACTCATTAATGAGGGCTTCATTCAGTCATCATATAATAAAAACAACGAGTGAAGCAAGAAGCCGTTAAAATGAACAAGCAGCTGTGTGAATGTGTCTCCAGCTAAAAAGAGATGGTTTTCATAAACTGAGAGACTGTCAGCTGCTCAAGCCATGACCCTGATATCACAGCAGTGGATGGTTGTCACTGTCACTGTGATTTGTGTGGTAAATTAGTGGTTCCTAACCCTGGTCGTGGAGCAGAGGCGGACTGGCCATCTGGAGCACCAGGAGTTCTCCCGGTGGGCGCCTGTACAATGTGGGCCGGCCCATTGCGTAAATATAAAGAATGAATTATAGTAAATGTACGTAGCCTATAGCCTTCCACCGGCCCATACGAATGGCCAGCCCGGCCCATTTGAATCAAACATTCTAATTATTTTAGCGCGCTCCGGCTCAGTGCAGCGGCTCAAAAGCGCTCGTCAATGTCAAAATGTTTGAAATAGCAAATCAAATCGAAGAAGGCGGGATTTACTGTTCACAGACGCTGAGCTGCGCTGCATTTGAATGCGAGCTGACTCTGAGGTAAGATGTAAGCAGCTGAATAGCGAGACAATTCAGCAATATTTGCCAACTGTTTACGATAAAAAAAATGTTAAACGACAGACATTCATTTTCAGGGATATAAACTACTACTGGCATTTTCGAATTTCTTAATGCCATTTACGTTATTCGTCACAATATAAGATAAGAGTGAATGTTTGTAAATTTATATCCAGGCTTTCTTCTGTAATTCCACGTGTCTAAGAAAATGTTTTTAAAAATCCCTAAAATATCATTCTCAAACTTACTCTAGAACATTGTAATTCTGAAGACTTAGTAACAACCGTCAAGTGCCGTAGGACTTATAGCCTAATAAAAAATATAATTTGCTAGCCTGTTTCACATGCATCACACACTGGCGGTCAAATGTTTAAAGGGGTCATATGATGAAAAATTGAAATCGCATCATTATGACCCCTTTAAAATAATTAATACTTTTTATTTATTCATTTATTTTTTAAACGAAGGCTGAATTTATTTGATCAAAAATACAGTAACAAAAACTGAATTTTCAGTATCATTAGCTATTCCAGTCTTCAGTGTCACGTTCCTTCAGAAATCATTTTAATATGCTGTTTTACTGCTTAATTATTATCAGTTATTATTTGTGATCAATTATTACTAATGGTCCTTATTATTATCAATACTGAAAAAGTATTTTTATATGTTTTTGCTTAATATATTTGTGGAAACTGTGATAGCCCCTACTTTAATTTTTCACGATTATTTGATAAATACAAAGTTAAAGAATTCAGCATTTATTTGAAATATAAATAATTTGTGATAAGTATAAATATCTTTACTGTCACTTAAATGAATTTAATGCAACCTTGTTAAATAAAAGTATTAATTTATATAGGCTATGTTTTTAATCTTACCCTAGACTGAATGATAATATATCATATTTTCTACAAAAATATTGAGCAGCACAACTGTTTTCAACATTCATATTAATCAGAAATGTTTAATGAGCAGCAAATCAGCATATTTGAATGATTTCTGAAGGACCAGTAGAAAGGCACCATTAAACCACTGCACATTCTGCACTACATTCCAAGTCTTGTGTAAAAATTCTTTATTATTATCTTTATTAACAATTATTTACTATTGGTCATATACACAAGGAAAGACAAATTATAATGTAAAGTAGGCCAGTCATTCATTAATGATAATGATACGATAATTTCAATAAAAAATAGATGCCATTTTTATTTCTGTATTGTGTTATATTTTTATGTTAGAAAGAGAGGTGTTAAAAAATGCTCTGTGCATAATGAGCTGGTGGGTTTGGTGGGTTTTTGTGGATCGGGTGTAGTGGGCCGCTCTGTGCCAGAAAGTCCAGGGCCACTTTTTAGCACTAGTCTGCCCCTGTCCTGGAGTTTCCCCAACAGTGCACATTTTTGATGTCTCCCTTATCTGACATACCAATTTTATGTCTTAGAGTCTGCACTGAAGAACCGATCAGTTGAATTAAATGTGTTTTATTAGGGTGACATCTAAAATGTGCAGTGCAGGGCACTCCAGGACCAGGGTTGTTAACTGAGGGGTCTGCGGCCAGCTGTGCTTTGATTATTGCTTCCAGTACAGTATATAACAAAATATAACTGTTTCACTCATCTTCCTTCACTCAGTATATAACTAAATAGCATCTGTAGTTATATATAAACCATTGCATGTGAGCTCTTCTGTCTTAACTTGTATAAAAAGTCACTGTCAAAAGTCGCATCTTATTTGCATAAAGCTAAACTTTTCTAATTTTTCTCATGTTTCTGGATACATTCACATCTAGTCACCAGTGGTCACTGTCACTGAAACTCGCCCACACTCATTGAAAATTAATAACATCCATAACTGTCCATAATTACAGGGCCATGCAACATGTTTGAGTTCACAGGAGTATGAAGAAGGTCTAAACACTGTCCGTCACTGAGGCTCAACAGCTTAAGCCGGGGCAATCACTCACATGCAATGCTGAGAGGCATATTCTGCATAAAACAGTTGACTACGCTCTATGACTATGTTATTTTTGCCCATCTCCTCATGAGTTCAGTATGTGCCATATAAATCTGGGGAACACACACTGCATTCTTACATTCCAAGTTCCTAACTCTTTCAAACATATTCATGAGCGCAGAGCTTATAATTACAATATTTCCAACTCCACGGCAATGTTTTGACTGTTTGGTTTAAAAAAGTGGTTTTGTCATGTAAATCAAATTTCCAAAGATGAAGGTTCCAAAACGTAGGTAATTTAATCAGAATAATCCACACGTGTAACAGCATGCAGGTGTAGTGTTTAATCCATTACAAGACATACAAAGAGTGCATGTCCGCCTATTAGCTATAGAATCAAAATCCACTTTAGATCACAATCAGAAGTTATTACAAGCACCCCATGATGATTTAAAGTGAGTTTTGAGCAAAAACATTAATAATCACCTAACTTTTGAAGTGCAGTTTGTTGCTAATTGTACCTCAAATTATAGTTTAAGATGTTCTTATATTTTATTATATTTTAATATATTTTATTATACTAATTATATTGTAAGATATTCTTGTAAGCTTTATAGATAGCTTGTGTTTCTGGTGAAGAACCAAACTTTATTTATCTTAATGTAATGCTGTATATTGATCAGTGGACGATGTTAAAGCCATACACGAGATACATACATGAGGAAAAATGCATTGTTGGTCAGTGCCACCTAGCGTGCAGGTGGGAATTAGCAGAAGGCGATCAAATGTTTCGTGCTCACTTCGCATTGCTCTCAGTGTGAAATGGCCTTTAGAGTCAGATTTTTTTTGTCTCAGAAGAAAAAGAAGTTTAAATACAACATCAATATGTTGTCTTTTTCAAATACATGTGATTAATATAAAGCTTGCCAAAAAAAGATCAGAGACAGCCAGCACAGAGTGAGGAGAGGAGAGGAAAGACAGAGCGAGTGAGGGGGCAAGAAACTCTCAACAGATGCGTGAAGCCCTCGTCAGCATTCCTGCTAGGTAACGCAACGTCAGGGGCCGCAGGAAGACAATATGAGGACTATTTAGGCTCCCTCTGAGCCAGATGTGTTTTAATAAGACGGCTGCCCTCCCAGCTAATAAGGTCAGCCTCTGGCTCCAGCGAGACGAGCAAACAAGTCGACTCTTGGCAGGAATTCAGCTCAGGCTTGGCACGGGCTCCGGCTCGGCTTCCTGCACTCTGAATGAGGCAGAGAGAGCTTCAGTCATCTTTTTACACCAGCAGCTTTTTATTAGACACTTCCTTTTTACACACAGAAAGAAAAAAAAACTTGGGAAAGAAGGGGGAAATAAAAAGAAGAAAAACAGAGAGGATGGCATAAATTCACTGGATCAATGGGCCTAAATCTCTGTGCATGGACTTCAGTGTTGAACATTAAATACATAAATAAATAAAAACCCTCAGGAGACAATTGACCAATCAGCCACAGAGAGAATAACACAAGCAGAAGAACCACTGGAGGTCTGGCACACTTCAAGAGCCGAGTGTTGTTTAACTATTTGAGAGTTTATGCTCCATCATGTAATAATCATGCCTGGACAAATCATTATGTTACCAAATTATAGGTGGCTGGTATTATTTTGTTTTCTCGTGAAGTCTATCACAGTGGAGAGAGACACACACATTTCTGTCATTCACAGACACCCTAACACATCCTGTCTTGACAGCTGACCCATTCATAATAAAAGACAATTCATTTCCTCACTCTCTCTTTCTCTGGCTCTGTAGAACTTTCAAAACATTGCTTTGTTTGATGGATTTCTCCGACATGTTAACTTCTGGCTCAACAATAGGCAACACTATATATATATATATGTCTGATGGCAGACAGGCGGCAGGACGGAAAGGGTGGTAAGATTGTTTGGGAAACCTAATTGGAAAGAGTCATAATTTTTGCTGTTCTGTTTGGTGTCGCAACAATACAGAAGAGCACAAATATGGAGAAGCCTCCAGTAAACTGCACAGGGCAGTAAGCAAGCAGAAAGGTACCTTTAGTACGTATCTACTGTTTGACATTGAATCACATTCATCAAATTCTGTCCTGACAGTGTTTAATAATAATAATAATTATATATATATATATATATTAGTAATGTATGTAATACATAACACGTCACAGTTAAAAATCAGTGCCTAGAAAGGCATTACAAACTGCGTCATTTTGGTGATTTAGGGTGGCTAGATCTGTTTGTTTGTTTACATTATTTACATTACTCAAGTCAGCCGAGAGATATAACTTTACTGCTTTGCAGAAGAATAAAAAAATTAAAAAAAACTAAGACTTGATGTACGTTATCCAAGATGCACATCTCAGTGACACCATGTGTCTGGTAACGACACCCCAGAGACACAGGAAACACAAGAGGTGGAGGAAATGCCTGCAATGAATAAGAAAAAAAAGCAACCAATGCATTTGACTGTTCTTAACCAGAGACAATGATAAAAGTGTACTCCTTTAAATTAACGAAAATACAAAAAGGGTGTTAAATATAGCATAAACAGTCTCCATTCTGACAATTTGCTGGGATGATTAGTTGCAATATTAACAGTAAATTCTTGTTTGATGCTTGTGTGATCAAAGCCAGAATATTACCAGTGCATGTCTGGTAATATTACAAGGTCAGGGCGCACAGATGTTCTGATGGAGATTACACAATTACTCTTGTGCTGTTCACAGTAACACCTATGACTCAGAAGTTTTAAAAAAGTCCAAATTAACAGACACTGAAACAAAAGTGTTTCTCCTCGTATTCCAGATAAAGAAAAAGGCACAGCATTTAAATATAATTTCTAAATGTAATGATTGACATGTTTATGGGTATTTTAGTGCTGATATGCAAATGGTATCCATAACAATAAAAAGATGGACAGTCTTTGCTTGTGTGAACAGCAAATGTGGTACAATTACCAGAAAAAGCTATTTCTAGCACTTTACCAGGTTTAATGTGAGAAAGCAAATTATGACAACCTTTATTATAGCATACAACAATGCCACTTATGTCTTGATGACTGACATGACTTGTGTTCCATGTCTGCTAGTTTACAAAACGTACTAAGAAACCAAAACACCCTTGTGTCACCCAGATACATATATTCCACAGGATCAAGAGGAGTATACATTGTTTTTCAGTAAATATGTGGATGCAAAAAAGTTTTTGTATATGTGAAAGGAGCCCTGATGCACCAGTCCTGATGAGACTGGAACTGGACATAACACCCCTAATTTATAATTGACATCTTTTAAAGCACATCATATTTTTCACAATATCATGATAAATTTCACGAGCACCAGAGACACTGAACAAATAACACGCATTATTGTAACACACATAGCATGTTGAGGTCACACAAGATCATTTTGTTGAGGTAATCCTTATATCGTGGTTGAGGGAACAACTAAGAAGGATAATTAAGAATAAAAAAAAAAATGGAATTAAAAAATTATTATACTATCCTATATTATACTACTGTAGTACAGTATATTGCATGCAAATGTATAGACAGGACTCAAATGGAGTTTGTTATCATTAAATGTTGAATAAATATGCAAGAACATTAAATAACACAGGCCTACATGAAAACAATTTGATCTATCCCATTGTCAGGGAGTCATCACAGTCACTTCAGTCACCATCCAGGATAATTCATCTCTCTTTTTAAATACACTGACTGATTTTTTTGTAATATTTGTAAACTATTATTATTATTAGCTATAAAGTTCTGACTTTTTAACTGTATTTTAGTAGACTTATAGTCTATGCAAGTGAGTGACAATAAATGAACATCTGTTTTCATTACAAATGTAGGTATCAGGGAATATAACCCGACTGAGAACGATGATTAGTGAACCAAACAGGTAGTTTATTGAGCAGGAGTGGCATCTGGCAATGAAGGTAAGTAGCTGAGAAATAAAGCAGAAAACTGGATGATGATGGCAATAGAATAACATGACAGTTTTCAGGTTTACCAAGATACAGAGGGAATGGCATGGAGAATGTGGAAGGACCCTGTGAAGCACACCTCTCAGAGGAGCACAAGTAAGTAGGAAGCTAATACCTGCAGGTTTCTTAATAACTGTAGCTAAATATTTGTTGCGGGAATTACTGGTGGAACACTAGGAGATCACATGAGTTTCACAGGGGGTCACTAGAGATAATCACTGGGGATTCACAATAGAGTTCACAGAAGAATCACAAGGAAATCGATGGAGGATCTTCCACAGTATCACAGGTGAGAGTCTGTATCCTTGATCGAGGCCAGACGAGGAATGAAGGTGAGGGTGTGTCCTTATATAGGAGTGCTGACTGAAATCATGTGGCGGTGATTAGTAGTATGGTGAGGTGGCTGTATGTGTGTGTTGGAGAGAGTGAGTGTGTCAGGGAACAACCAGAGACTGGGAATGTGACAGTAGGCCTGTAGATAGTCTTTTGTATACCCATGGCAGCATTAGAATGAAGTTTGAATATTTTGTTATTATTAATAGGCTGTATGTTAAAAGTATATTTAAGCTACAAGAAACAAACATTTATTCATCTCATCCCAAAGTCTTTTAAATCCATTAACTGATATGTATCACTGATATGTATCTTTGTTTAATATTTGTATTTATTCCCTGCTTCATATCATGTATCTCTTTCTTAATAATCTGTACATAATTAATACAGAGCATTAATTAGTTAAATTTAGGGGAAAATAAAGCAAGCACATAATAATAATAATAATAATAATAATAATAATAATAATAATAATTTTTGTCATTTTTAATTTAAAATAAAATATGAATTTACTAAATAATATCCATTTCTGATAATCTCAGGTTGATATGGTCACACAGGGTTTTTTAACATATTAAACTTGTAGCCATGAGAAAATGATATTGTTCTTGCAACGTAAGAAGTTGTGATTATGTTGTGCTTTCACCGTACATCCATGATCAGAAGTACTGCTGTATCAATGATGTTATTTGCAGAAATATATTTAATTCTGTGAAAATGTGATGTGCAGCCAAATGGTTCTGGTTCATGTTTGAACCACTAAAGTAGATGACAAATTACTATAAAAATTTAAACACACTCCGGTTCAAACACAGACTTTCATCCACTCTGCAATGTTGTGCTGTTTTCCAGTCTCATGCATCAGCCAGCGCAGCAACTGGATTAGCTCTCATGAATAATTTGGACAATCTAATAAAGTTTTAGCGCACTCCATGGCTTTTAGAACCAATCGTAATTCAGATTTTACAATACCATGTCACATTTATGATATGTTAACAAAAAATAACCACTTTTCTCTCACTGTTCAAAATAATGTGTGGTTTTATCGTTTTTAGTAATACGTAATACATACGTCATCACTGTCACACTCTCACGGGGAGCACGGGAACGAGGAAACGAGGAGACGCGGGAGTTGCTCAAAACCAATAGACTTTAGGGACCCACATCGGAGCAGGGAGCTCGGGGAGCCATGGCGGAGCCGGGAGCTCAGAGGGCCATGGCTGAGCAGATGATTCGGGAGTCCATGGCGGAGCAGGGAGCTCGGGGAGCCATGGCGGATCAGGGGACTCAGGAGGCCATGGCGGAGCAGGGAGCTCGGGGGGCCATGGCGGAGCAGGTGACTCAGGAGGCCATGGCGGAGCAGGTGACTCAGGAGGCCATGGCGGAGCAGGGAGCTCGGGGAGCCATTGCGGAGCAGGTGACTCGGGAGGCCATGGCGGAGCAGGGAGCTTGGGGCACCACGGAGGAGCAAGTAGTCCAGGAAGCCATAGCGGTGCAGGCAGTTCAGGAGGCCATGGCAGAGCAGCCTCAGAGGACGCAGCCCCAGCCCCCAACCTGGCCTGGCTGGAGCCCTACTACGCCCCCCCAAAAAATACTTGGGAGAGGATATCGGGCTCCAAGGCACTCTCGGGGCCAAAACCGGGGACTGGAGCCCTCCATGGGCTTAACGGGGGATCAGGAGCCCTCCCTGGGCTTAACGGGAGATCAGGAGTCCTCACTGGGCTGAACTCGGGGGCAGGAGCCCTCACTGGGCTGAACTCGGGGGCTGGAACATTCTCTGGGCGAAACTTGGGGAATGGAGCCCTCCGTGGGCTATACTCGGGAACAGGAGCCCTCCATGGGCTAGACTCTGGGGCTGGAGCCCACAGTCTCTTCCTCCGCAATCTCCTCCTTTGGGCTGAGAAGAGGGAGATGACTGGCGGGCTTGACAGCGGAGAGGCCGGCAAACTTGAGTGCTGAATGGCCGGCAGGCTTGACTTCGGAGCGGCCGGCGGGCTTGACTGAGGAATGGCCGGCGGGCTTGAGAATGCCGCGGCCGGCAGGCTGGTTCTGGCTCGGGACTAGACGCTCTCCAGACACCGGAGGATCCCTTCCCTCCAGCTTAGTCCCGTGGTGTCTGGGAGGTCCACGGGGTGATGGTAATTGGCCCCATGCCAGAACAGCGAGTTCATGGTGGCGTCATCTAAAGCTGTCGCCAGGGCGAGCCCGCAGAACTCCCAGGCATACTCGACCAAGGGGAGGTCTTTACGGGCTAGGGAAATGAAGAGAGCGGCTATTTCCATGGCCGCGGGAGAAACAAACAGGGAAAACAAAAGACTTCTTTAAAACGAAAACAAAACGGGGAGAAGGGGCGCCACTTACTTTTTTTGGGTCCAGTGTTCTGTCACGCTCTCACGGGGAGCACGGGAACGAGGAAACGAGGAGACGCGTGAGTTGCTAAAAACCAATAGACTTTAATGATATAAAATAAAACAGGATACAACTCAGGAACGCAGGAGGACATGAAGACATATAACACCAGACGCTCAAGACTTCAAAACACAGGCTTAAGTAACAAGGGAGGAAACGAGGGAATTAATCAACACAACGAGGAAACAAGGGAAACACAGGTGGAATCAAATTATCATAATGAGGACAGGAACAGGAAGACCAAAAATGGGCATATGAGGGAGGGAAACACAAGACACAGGAACACAAGACTGACAATCACCTCGAGAGAAAAAAAAAAATGTTAGTATTTTACAACCATTCAAACAATATACATGATTTGGTATTTACTAATAAGCAATCTTTGCCAGAGTTTTTTGTATGGAACATGAACCTGACCTAGTGAATGAGCTCTAGCTATGATGCATGTCCATGTCCTTTTTTTTGTTTTTGTTTTTTTTGGTTGGGGAATCTACTCCTACACATGACCTGATGTGGACTCACTAAGGGCTGGGGGGCTATTTCCCCTAGGAGGAAACCAGTCTATGTGCCCCCTCGACAGCTCTGAGACACTCGTAAATCAGACTATACTGCTTTCCCTTTGTAACTTTCCTAGAGCTACAAACACATCACTTCTGATAAAGGGTGAGCAGAATACTAGTGTAAATAAAAAAACGGACATTTTCAAATGGTTGAATGCTTTGTAAGCATAATGTTCATACTGGTTTGTATAGGTAATGTGACTGTCATAAAATGCAGTGTACTGTTGATATTGTTGCATATGTGTCAGTTGGAAGAAAAATTTTTTTTTAAAAGACTTCATTACAAATGTAGGCCTATAAATAGGCTACTTTGAGCATTTGAATGAAGTTTGTATGATTTGCTATAATTAATTGCCTATATGTTAAAAGAATATTTTAGCTACAATAAACATTTATTCATTTCATCTCAAAGTCTTTTACATCCATTTATTGATCTTATTTTTGTTTAATATTTGTATATATTTATTTCATTTCCTGCTTCATCTCATGTATCTCTTTACCCAATTAACATCCTGAATTATCCAATAAGCCTAATTACAATACCATACTGTAAATGCACCAACAGTCATGGCAGTAAAGTTTTGATCCTATATGACTATTTCTGTAGGCACACTTATAGGAATTTTACGGGAAGTTCACTTTATGGGAATTTAACATATTAGTCTATAATATTAAATTTTATTTCTGCCTATATTAATAAGTATAATTATAAACGTGTAGTGGTGTTTTGCTGAGGAATGAATCTATTTTTAGTTTTGATCACGTCTATTGTTTTATTTGTAAATAAAAACAGATGTTGGTTTATTGCCACATACTGGTGTAGCCTAAACTTACAGAAATACAGTTAAATAAAATTAAAAAGAGTTATTAAAAGTGCATTGAGCTGAAAAGACACACACTTTCCGACATACAGTTCTCTGTATGTGCACTTTGAGAAGGGAAAAAACATGCAAACTATACATTCGTCTTAACTCGCACGGTGCGCACATAAAGAGTAAAATTAACATAGAAATATGTCAAAATGCTGAGCATTGGCGAATATTTCCGTTAACATGCTTAGTTATCTTAAATGAACATAAACAGAAGTAAAAAAATAAATACAACATTTCCACACAATAGGTCTTAAAGTGACAGCAGCCTAATATACCTGCCTAATATTCCTCAATCTTATGCCATCCAAGATGTAAATGACTATTTCTTCAGATGAACACAAAGAAAGGTTTTTTTCTTTTTTTGATAAAAATCAATCACTCAGCCCTCATCACACTCCTAGGTTTCCCCTGCAGAAAGAAGAGGAACTGTCTAATTAGGGCAATTTATAAACAAATGTCATTCAATTTCTGTAATGTTCTGTATTTCTGGATGAAACAAAATATTAATTGGGAAATAATGTAGGCTGGGACTTCATTATTTAACATGAGGATTTAATTGGGTCGTGTGAGCTATGGTATTATTAATGCAATTTATTACCTTTTTCCAACTTCAAATTATGTCCCCAAAGGAAAACTTTAACATCTGTTTTAACTAAAAATAAACATTTCTCAGTTTGTTTATCTCACTTCAGTTTTATTGTTGCAGTGCAAAATGGGATTGTCAAGCAGACAAACTGACCAACACTTTCATGAAAACCTGTCATAAATGTTGTATGCAAACTCAACTATTTGTATTACAGTCTAATCCATGTATATTACAGTCCACCTTAATTAAATGTAAACAGGTATGCACTGCTGTGCTACTACAGGTATTTTGAACAGTGCAACTTGAAATTGTACTAAAAAGTTGTGCAGACCCTTCAGCAATTGGGGCATTTGACAGTAAATTACTGTTAAATTTAAATAAAATTAAATAAAACATGTAGTCTTACATCTAGGGATGCACCGAAATGAAAATTCGTGATATAATAAGATATATATGGTTTTTTTTGACTAATTATCCAAATAATAGTATAGTCCTACAAAGCTATTATTATCAGAGCATATGAGCAGAGCATAGCATAGCAGAGCATAGCTTCACTGAAGGTAGCATTATTTTACCAGCGTTGCCCAGTACAGCTGAACTAGCCTACAGCATGTTACAGCACAGTAGCGCTACTGCAAACCGGAACAAGTAGGCCTATACTGCATAGAAATTTCCTGTCAGCGCGTTATTTGAGCGGACTTTGCTTTTCCGATGAGCATGAGCGGTACATGAGCGGAACACACATTCATAGATCGGAATACTGAACGGAGCGTCAAACCGCGCAGTGACGAGGAGAGTGAAACATGCGTGCCATATATTATTATTACCCACCCCTAATAGACAGCAATGATATTACCACAATCAACACACAGAAACGTAGCAAGGACATCGGTAAAATATTCCATGTGACATCAGGGCTTCAACTGTAATTTTACGAAGCTACGAGAATACTTTTTGTGCGCAAAGAAAACAATAATAACATAATTTATTCAACAATTCTTCTCTCTGAGTTACTGTCTTCCGTCATTTTGGAGAGTGTCTACTGATCGTAAGCAATGCTGATTACGTTCGGCGAAAGCGCGCGCATGCTGAACGTAAACAACGCTCATTATGTTAATTACGTTCTGGGGTACTCTCCAAAATGGCGGAAGCTCAAAATTAGCCTGTGCGTATTCCGACTCAATTCGACAGCACGGGTCACACACACACACACACACACACACACACACACATATATATATATATATATATATATATATATATGATACACACTATATAAAAATAAATCTCCATATATGCACACACTGTATAAAGACCTCAATGTTCTCGCACGTCACGCACGCACATTTGAGCATCTTTTCTTTTTAACGGTGGTGGACTGTTAAAAGTGCATACCGCCACCTACTGCATGTCACCGGCATGACAGCTGATGAATCACCGGTGGATCGGGCTTAGTAGAGCTGATAAAGATCAGTTAAAAGAAATGCTTTATCTGCCCCGATCCCAATCATTGAGATCAGCTCAGAACATCCCTAGAAAAAATAGATTTACAATAATCCAGAGCCAGATTTAGAGACCAGAATATCATGGGGGGGGTCTTTGGCTTCGACCCGCAAGCAACTATACAACATTGTAAGCAAGCACATAACTACAACTACCTCTTACAACTCCCTAGCAGCATGGTGGCAGGTTTTGCTCAGGACAGCACAACACACATATTTTACAGATTTACTTTGTTTATATTCTGCAACAACACAGCCTTAACCCTCTGGTGCTCTTCGGTCACTTTTGACCGTGAAGACCACAAGTGTGACTCCCAAATAAGGAGCACCAGCGGGTTAATTATGTAGGATAAAAAGTAGATAAAGTTTTAATTTTGATAGTAAATGCATTGTGAGATCAGGGTAAACCAAATCTTTCCCTGTATGTATAATGACTTTAAATGAGCTGCAGAGGTTTCTGGTTGGGTAAGAAGAAAGAAACTACCATATGGTTCCATTCAGAAGTTTCCCATTTGGGCAGACACTTTTAGAATCTTCACAAACTGAACACTCACCTAATCAAAGTAGATGAGGTATGTGTATCACAGTGGATGTGATTGTTTGTGCAAAATGTGCTTGCGGCAAAGAGTGGAAACGCACTGAGATGAATAAAGCAAAAAAGGAAATCAATGGGTGGGAATGTGTTTGTGTCAGTTTTGAGGGAGATATACATGTGTTGCAGTATTTGTGAAAAAATGTGTGTGCAGGTCTGAGATATGTGTGGCTTTGTGTGTGTGTGAGGTTGGAAGGGGGTAAGTGGTGTGGTTAGACACCCGGAGTCACTGAACATTCTTCTGGCATGTGTTCAGCTTCCAGCCCCCTCTTCCTCCTCTTGTGTGTGCGAGGCTCTGTCCTGGCAGCCGGCCCGGCTATGAAGTGAACTTAAACAAACTTCTGTTGCAGCCATCTGCTGGAGCTGGGGAATAAATCAAACAGCTTCACGGCCGCCAGCGATCGGATTACCATGAGCAACAGCACCCGCGCGCCTGCCTGGAGCCACAGCGAGCCTCTGCCGGCCAACATGTGGCCACTCTAATCCCTCCCAGAGAGAAGAGAGAGAGAGACAGAAAGAGTGTTGGAATGTAATGTTTTGATACTCCTTGAAAATGTTTTTGTATCATGCATTGTTTTTGCATTTGCAAACTTATTATTAATAACTAATAACATTATTGTTCCAAACCTCAAGGATGAATACAGATTATATGTTACATAAAAAATAATAAATAAATAAAGAAGAAGAACAAAAAAAAAGTAGCATGGTACTACCACACACACACTCATGCAGAACTTGCCTTAATACACAAACCTCATCCACCCTCACCCCTGAACCTTTATCCATGCAAAAACACACAACGGTACATATTCAATTATGGTCAACGCATTTCTTTGAACCAATTACAGTTCCACAGAATTCCATAGCTTAACACTATGTCTCACCATTACTGCAACATCTTTAGAATACATTACAAGCAGTTCCCATAGCTGAATGAAGACAGGGAAGCAGATCATAGAAAGGTGGCGACATTTACACAGTCATTTGGATTGACAACTGTATTTGGGATTGACAACTGTTTTTCATGACAGGCTTGACAGGTTCTCAAACTGTCCACACAGCTTCTTACATTAAGTATTTGAGTATTCGCTGTCAATCCCCTTTCTTGTTCTTACACTAGCCATGAATATAACCTGTAACTACAGTATAGTGACATTGACTAAAGAAAATATCAAAGATGGTCACGGGAAAGTTAATGGAACACTGTAAAGTCTCGACAGCTGACACGACACAAAACCAATCAAGGCATGAGTTCATCCATCATATTTTATTTATCTTACAGAGGATTTATACCTGATTGGAGAGAGTCCTACGTTTGAGTCGTGTTAAGACCACAAAACTGACAGAAGCTGCATGCTCCAGTGGACAAGAGTGACTGGATTAAAAAAAAAACTTTATATGACACACAGGTCATATCTCCTCAAATTACAGAGAGTATATCACCAAAACCACACCTGCAAAAAAAACTGCAACACACACTTAGCATAGAATGGTTCTCTCGCACTATATGGCACGCACATAAAGGGTCAAATTAACATCGAAATATGAAAAAATGTTTTGGTGAGTATTTCCATAAACATGTTTAGTTGTCTTAAATGAACGTAAACAGTCAGAAGTAAATAAAAAAAGAAAAGAAAAAGATGTATATCAATATATTGTTTTCTGTGCAATATGTCTTAAAGTGACAGCAGCCTAATATACCTGACTAATATACCCCACTCTTATGCCATCCCAGATGTGTATGACTATTGACAGACACCTAGTTGTCTAGTATGCTCCCATTCATTCCATAAATAACTGAAGTGGGTGTGAACACAGTACTAAAAAATCAAATACTGACAACTGTATTCTGCTGTTGTGTGAAAGGCAGAATTCCTCCCCCCTCAATTATTTTATGCTGTGACATCCCCCTTTAAAAAATAATGACATCAGCTTGGCACTGACACAACTTCTGACCTCATATTTATGGAAATGACAACAAAAACAATAAAAAAATAGCACAAAAATCCTATTAATAATGTGACAGTAGGTATACAACAATAGGTAGCCATCAATATTTGCAAGCAGAGGCGATTATTAGCCATTTTTTTCACTGACTTGCTAATTGCTTATGCCTATAGGCTCATGAACCGCAAACAAATGTAGGTTTGTCAGTATTTGTATGTGTGTGTGTACAGGGTTATATGGTTTATGAAGACACAAATGTGACAAACTGTTTTTTGAAAAATATGCAGGAAGTTTTCTGTGATGGGTAGGTTTAAGGATAAATTTAGGGTAAGGACATAGAAAATACAGTTTGTACAGTATAAAAACAATTATGCCTATGGAGAGACCCCATGAACAACATATACCAAACATTTATTTGTGTGTAACAGTAAGGCCCTGGAACACTGTTTGGTTGCTTTTAGTTGCTCATAGAAATTAAATGTGTGCTCTTACAACTCTGACAACATTTGTTTCAGATACAATGTGAATACACCGTCCAATCAATTGGAAAGAATTCCAGAGATCCTAAGACTATTTGATCCCTTATTCGTGACTCCTCGCCCCCCTAAAGCTCTTAATAGCACACTGATTCACTCATACACACACTGTAATCTCTGAGCTGAGCGTTACCTGTAGTGTACAGAATGTAATGCATGGTAGATTTGATTTTAAGATCAACCTTTCAAATTATATTTTCTATGTATTTACAGAACTGAAATTACATCAAAAGCAAATCACAGCAGTACATCCACAACCCATTCCATTTAAAGAGAACTGGCAACCAGTGTGCCAGATTAGACACTTTTGCTTTTGGAAGCACATGCAAGATTCTCAGTACTTTGATGGAACATTAATTTTTACGGTCACAAAGATAGATAGCAGAATAGTCCCATAGGATGGAAATGTAATTTAAACTGGAATGACAGGAAGTCAAATGAAAACAGATCCTGCGATTTCACAAGGTATCATGCATAATTCTGTGATGCAGGAAAAGGCATGATAAGTAACAGTCATGTTTCATGAAGGTAGTACAAAGTTTTGCCCATACATATACAGGTCTAGAAAGACATGCATATGTACGCTTCCTCCACTCGCAGACCTATGAACCTCTCTCAGAATGGTACTGCAACAAGTGACAGTATGTGTACTCTGCACATGCTAAAAAACATTAATGATTCAGTTATTAACCGTATTTTTACATGTCTGATATGCACATTTAATCTAGAATACATAATGTGGTGTAATGCACTGTACTAAAAATAATAACCAGAAAATATTTGGTCCCATTTTATTTTAGGGTCCAAATCTCACTATTAATAAAACATTAACTATGACTTTTGCCTCAATAAACTCCTAATTCGCTGCTTACTAATAGTTAGTAAGGTAGTTGTTAAGTTTAGGTATTGTGTATGTAGAATATGATTATGCAGAATATGTGCTTTATAAGTACTAATAAACAGCCAATATGTTAATAATAGGCATTCTAATAAGTAGTTAATAGTGAGAATTGGTCTCTATACTAAAGTTTTACCAATTTTTCTTTTTACACATTTTACACATACACAATTTATTACCAAAACAATGGGTCTCATTCACTGATATCTGCATGGTTTCTTTATATTTATACACACAGGAAAACAACCCTTGTTCATACATTAATTTGTTAAACCTCATTCTAACATTAATGGATTTGAAATATTCTAAATGAATGACTGCGCTTCGGAGGTCATTTGCGTACATTTTTCCACAGAAAGTTTATTTTACAGCCTGTTGCACTGTCAGCAAACATATGGTACTATCTCAAGATGAGCTTTCACCTGAGAGCATGCGCAAACAAGATCCTCGAGCAATGCCAAGTGTGCCATCCTCAAATCCAGTTCAAACACAGTACACATTCACATTCAATGCAGATTACAGACCTCTCATTAGCTGTATATATATGTGTATCTGTGTTTTTATACTGAGGAACCTTGCAGCTTGTGCTATAACCAGGGGCGG
>NW_015656206.1:196588-197231 GCF_001515625.1 Sinocyclocheilus rhinocerous
CATAAAAAAAGAAAAACATCACCAGCAGCTAAATTCAAATCTGAGTTCGCTGGCTGGCACAGAGCCAGAGACACTCACGTTTTTAAAGCACTGCGCATTATAACCAATCCTATACTATTATGTTGAGTTTATGAATACAAAGACCAATCAGAGGCGTTCAGATGAGTCACCGCTGCTGTGTCATATGACATATTTTAGTTGACATTGTTATAGACTACATCTAGATTGCAGCGATACATGACATGGTGAAAAATTACTGAATGAATAATAGGCTACTTAAAGTAGTTTAAGATGAATTTTAAAATTGTGCCCCCTAAAAGCACAAGTGGCTTTTGTGCCACTTTTGTGCCACCCAGTTACTGTGGTCTAGAACCGCCCCTGGCTATAACACAACTGTCTCACTGTAGATGATAAAATAATGATAAATAATATAAATATAAAATTCTGAAGATGAATTTAACAAATATAAAATATAAAAAAATATAAAAATCCTAACACATTTACAGTGCCTTGCGAAAGTATTCATACCCCTTCGTTTTTTTCACGTTTTGTTGTGTTGCTGCCTTATGTTAAACTGCTTAAATGTACTTTTTTTCCCACATCAATCTACACTCCATACACCATATTGCCAAAGCAAAAACAG
>NW_015656206.1:197600-201016 GCF_001515625.1 Sinocyclocheilus rhinocerous
AACTGTCCCAGATAAGGGTATGAATACTTATGCAATGGAATCATTTAAGTTTTTTATTTTTAATACATTTGCGAAGATGTTAAAAACCTGTTTTTTGCTCTACCATTATGGTGTATGGAGTATAGATTGATGTGGAAAAAAAGTAATTTAAAGCAGTTTAGCATACGGCAGCAATATAAGAAAACGTGTAAAAAAATGAAATTCAGAAATACACCTGAATGATCAAATATTGTCTACACAGACAAAATGAAGAGCCCACAATCTATAAGCAAAAGGCAGATTATTAAGGGTTGCTGTAAGACTAAGCGTTTAATATGTTATGGCATTGTACATTGTGTATTTATTTATTTATTTAGCATTCAAGAATCAAACAACAAAAACATTGGCTTGCACCAACATAACTTCAGATATTCCAAGAGACAACTTAAATTAATAGCAGGTTGCTTTAAATCATATGTTTAATAATCACACTGTATAAATTTGTACAAAATTTCACCTTCTTAAAATACTCATTTTTTCTTGTGGCATTGGGCTGGTTCAAATAGTAACTGTAAAAATAATATTTAAAATGTTTTGGACAACTATTTGACCTGCAACTATTGCAACTACAGACTGTATCATAAATATGAAAAATAATACAAATGTCACAGATCCTGTCCATGGACTTCCGTCCGATTGCCACCAGAGGTCACCCTTTCCGATTACATTGACTCTCACACTACACAAACTGTTACACATCACCCTGGACTACATTTCCCATGCTCCATTGCACTAATCACAAGCTCACCTGAAACCAATCACACACTACATAAGCCACACTCAAACCATTACAGACTGCCGAGTATTGTCTGCGTTTATCACTCTCCCAGTGGTAGCACTTTATGGAGCCAGTATCCTGTCTGAGTTTAGTCAAGTTCCTAGTTCTAGTCCTGTTTCATAACATCTATTTTTGCCTGATTGTCTGTTCCTGATAACCTGCCTGTCTTGGATTTCTCTCTCGTCTTGTTGTTTGGATTCTGTTCGCACCTCACCTGGATTATTATCTGTCTGAGGATTACTCGCTTGCCTCATCCTTTGGATTATGTTCGCCGTTGATCGACCTATGCCTGTTTATTGGATCACTCTTCTGTTTTGCCCTCTAAATACCTGTTTGCCATTGTGTGACCCATGCCTGTTATGACCACGTCTCTTAATAAAAGCATGCACATGGATCCGCTCACTTCACGTCTCTGTTGCCCCATAACAACAAAACACTAAAATCATTGTGAGTTCATTTTGAATTAAATCAGCACACTGAACTGAGTAATATTTTAAAAAATGCACACATTATCTTGTGAATACGTGAGAGCTCCGTGAAGCACACTGTTACAAAATACCTTAAAAATCACTGCATTACTCTCATGAATGTGAATATAGAACTTATAGAATAGAGAAGCACTGAACCAGAGAGAGTATTATAGCCATATGCAAAATGTAAATCCAATGTACACACCCAATGTTGAATAAATATATACAAACATAAAAAGCCCACAAAATAGTGCCACCATCAAAGTCCTCAATCTCTCTCTGATACAGTATGTATTGCATAAGAGATGGAAGTATCTGGTACACTAAGGAGCAAAGTCATTATTGAGAGATCAGGGGGGGGTGATAATTTAGCCAGCAAGCCATCGAGTCCCAGAAGCAACTCCAATGAACTCTCTTTAAATACGGGGGTAACCCTGCTGAAAACTTGGATCATGGCTTCTTTTTGACGAAAGTGACCTGGCAAATTTATGATGAGCTCAAAACAAAGGTGCATGCGTCTGACTGATCAGGGCTGCTTTTCTCAATAACGATTGATCTTAGCGCTTAAGAGCGTTTTCTACGAGTCAATTTACGATTGTCCGTTATTGTTTCACGTGTTTTTGTAAAAAAAAAAAAACATATTTAAAACGTAATAATCAATTAAATCTAGCTTGCGCTCACTCTTGTAAACGGAAGCAGTTGCGGGTGGATGACGTATGAGGTCGGTGTTGCGCATGCGCTGCTCAGAAGTGAAGAATGCGGAAGCGCATGTTGGTTTTCACGAGACTCATGCTCAATGCCGACATCTTACGTCATCCTCCCGGAACTGCTTCCGTGTACAACTGTTGGCGCAAGCTACATTAAAGTGATTATTACGTTTTGAATAGGAGCCGTGTGAGACACTTTTTTTAATGGATGGGCGCTTTTAATTTCACTTCTTTTGGACTGAAGCACTGCAACACACGCTGAGTGCCATTAAACAGCTTGAAAGATCAAAGACCATTTTTAATATAACTCCGACTGGATTCGTCTGAAAGAAGAAAGTCATATACATCTAGGATGCCTTGAGGGTGAGTAATTTATGGCCTAATTTAAATTTTTGGATGAACTAAACCTTTAACACAATCGCACGTAGTTGTGCTTTAAGTGCTACTTAGGAGTCGCTATCCGTTTGTCAAGTGCAGAAATGTCACCTTATAGAATGGCTCGTAATTGTAGTACATGCTCGTTTATTGAAATGTTAACCTAATGCTGTATATTATATTATATTTAGTGTTGTCAAAATTAGCGCGTTAACGCAGGCGATTAATTTTTTCAGTTTAACACGTAAAAAATATTTAACGCAATTAATGCAGGGGCGGGGCTAGGGTTGGCCACCCCATTCACAACTGCTGCTTCTGTTACTTTTTCTCTTGACAAGAAGTGCATTTATTCAGTCGCAGAACGACTAAGAACGGGAGACGTTTCAGACGCGCGCTCCACTTCACTTCAGCGCCAGGCGCAAGTCAAACGAGTGCAAAAATGGTACTGTGCTCACAGCGCGTGCTCTTCAATTACATGCACAAAGGCGCCGGCGCGCACTGTAGCCTGTATCCTTTCATATCAAAGCGTGAAATAAACTACGTGCATGCAATGTCGTGGTCAGTTAAGTCATGAAGTTACCAAAAAGATGATTAAAGCTGCCTTAAAACTGTGCATGCATGTAATATATTTTATATGAGTCATCACAACTGACTGTCTCTGTTTGCTGCTCACAATTACTGTCTCCCTCATCTAACACACCCGATTCAACTCGTCAGTTCATTAATAGAGACTTTAAGACCTGAAGTGGGTCAGAAAAGATAAAAAGATTTTAGAGAAATGCATGCGTGTAGAATCCGTGTCACGTTCAGCAGCGGCAGGTCTTAAAGAAATAACAGCCAAAATAACCTAATAACCAGCTGTTGTGATGTCTATTAATCAAAGGACACAGAAAAAAAGAGGAAAAAATAACTTTTATAGCTTTTTATATTTAATTTAGAATTTAGTGTTTGATCATTTCAATTTCTGTATATTTCTGCTGAAGGGCACAGGTAAATATTACATTTATTATAATGGGTTTATGTGAAGATTGTTTTAAGTTCACTTAA
>NW_015656206.1:201168-201506 GCF_001515625.1 Sinocyclocheilus rhinocerous
ACACGGGTCCTACTTCTTGCCTTATCGTTCTGCAGACGTTTTCCTCTTTTGTTTTTTATCCACCATCTCTATCTTTCTGTTGCTCGGCTCGGCTAATGTCCGTCCCATGCACTGAAAGCTCTCTCCTCCACATCACGAGTAGACACGCTCCCCCCTTATTGTTGGCTACAAGTTTGTTTTGCTATTCGGCCCGAATCAGTTTTCTAAAGTGTTTTATTGATAAAGTGTTTTATTTGATAGCTGTAAGAGCTATCAAAATAGGGGCAAGACCCTTTTGGGGTAGGGGCGTGTTTGGTTTGGTGATTTCAAATATAAACATTGGCTGCCAGAAATCCCTC
>NW_015656206.1:201590-204262 GCF_001515625.1 Sinocyclocheilus rhinocerous
ACGTTTTCCTCTTTTGTTTTTTTATCCGCCATCTCTATCTTTCTGTCGCTCGGCTCGGCTAATGTCCGTCCCATGCACTGAAAGCTCTCTCCTCCACATCACGAGTAGACACGCCCCTTATTGCTGATTGGCTACAAGTTTGTTTTGCTATTCGGC
Source organism: Sinocyclocheilus rhinocerous (assembly GCF_001515625.1). Classification (NCBI taxonomy): domain Eukaryota; kingdom Metazoa; phylum Chordata; class Actinopteri; order Cypriniformes; family Cyprinidae; genus Sinocyclocheilus; species Sinocyclocheilus rhinocerous. Next base: position 201,747 of record NW_015656206.1, read on the forward strand.
CCGAATCAGTTTTCTAAAGTGTTTTTGAAAAATTACATACCCTGCCTTTAGGTGCATCGTAAGAAGACAGATTTATGTGGTCACCTGCAGGACAGTCGGCAGATTACACCTTTAAGTTTATTCAAGTGCAATGTGATTATAATATAAGGATCTGATTGTACTTTATTGTACACTTTATTACTAGTTTAAAAAAAAAATTATAATTAATTTATAAATGAAATGCTTAAAAAAATAGAAATACACATTTAAATTAAATAACTGAACCAAAAAAAATGAATAAAAGAAGTAATGTAGGAAATATGCTTCAAAGACTGGGGAAAAAAAATCTGTCAATGACTTGCTGACGTGCACGAAAACCGGCCATGTATTGGACCCGGAAATAACGTTTATATATCAAATATCAACATTGGCTACCAGAAATCACTTACTCTGCCTTTAAGGCTTTACGATTACTCCAGAGCACTTGTAGATCTATGATGATTTTCAAGTGCTACTTAAGTCACAATGCTTTTTGGGAAACAGACCGTAATATTAAGATCTGTCGTATGATCGTTTTTACAAACTTCTTAGGCTTACGAAGCTTTTGGGAAACACAGCTAAGGATGATCAAACAAACAGATCAATGCATCACTGTTTACTTTTTTTTTCTTTTAGGACATCAACTTATAAATGGCTTATAGTTGTCTCTGCATATTAATCTGGCATCTTGGGTTGCTTCAAAATATATAAATAATTATAAATGAATATATAGTAGTATAATGCATGTCTGCTGAAGCAATGTAATTCACTTTGACTGAGAACAGACCAAAATGTAACTCCTTTTTCACTGTACATTTTGGTACTGCATTAACAATTTATGGTTTCAAGCTCAATTACACTTTCTAGAAATTGATGCCTAAACAGGGAACTAGATGGGGCTAGGAAGTGTAAACAGGCTTGAAAGCATGATTGCTAGACTGCTGATACCAAGATTTGCATAATCAATAAATAAATAATAAAAAAAATTGGTCTGTTCTCATGGTGGCACATGATATTTGGCATGCATGATATATTTTACAAGAAAATACTATTTCAATGTTTTTACTTCTAAATGTCACGTTTAATTCAATGCGTTACTTGGCGTATATTTGTATTTATTTCTGCTAAAATACATATGTAAAATTTAAATGGAAATTTGAATTTAAATATTTATTTTGTGTTTTGTGTGTGTGCTCTTTTGACACTAAAAATAGAATTAGAATTTTCCATTTCATTAAATATATAACTTGAAAATATTATTTTCAAAAGATGATTAAATAAGAATTGTTTCTGTGTGTTGTATCAGGACTCCCTCTGTATTGTGCTGCACACAGGGGCAGAACCTAACATAACAGGGTCAGTTATGTTGCACTGTGTGCTGAGCGAACAGAACTGCGTGACTGATTCAGCGAAGGCGGGAAAGGCTGGAATGAGCCAGCACACAAACAGAACCAGAGGAGCGGAAAAGATGGAAAACCCCTCTCATTTCAGAGAAAGAGGAAGAGCAAAAATAAACAATAACTTCCATCATTGGCATTTCCTTATGAGACCTTACTCTCACCATCACACAAGGAAAAAAATTCACAAATATCTGTAGTAACTCAATTGTTTCTCCTAAACAGAAATGGAGAGCAGATGAAGACTTGTGTGTTAAATCTTCTGCTTTGCAGATGTTTCCACTAAAAAAAGATCCTAAAAAAAAGATGTCTCCTCTAAAGTTTCAAAAGAGAAATACTTTTAGCATATGATACGAGCTATGCCAGATTTTTTCAGCTTTATGTCAACAATTTACTGTGTCTATTTTTATTTCTCTCTTAGCAGAGACAAAGCTTTTACTTAAGTGAGACAACCGAGTTCTCCATTTGCTGGGCAATGAAAGAAACTGTGTTTATCACAGGGTACATCTTTCATTCAGCAAGGATAGGACATAGAATACAGAGATTTTCCGGGCGTGTTGCCACTGGCATGTTCAGTGGGGGTTTCACACAATTACACTGGAGCTGGGACAAAAGATCCAAAGCCTGGGCAGGCAGGGCAGGATCTGTGCTCAGAGGCCAAGAGGAACCAGTCAAGCTCCTAGATCAGGAAAGAACAGCCGGGTGACAGAACATCTCATTGTAAACATCCAGAGCATTTATGACATTTTTTTTTAAAAACTCATTCAGGGATGTTCATAAGCACATATGGCCACCCACATTTATATATCAACACCTATTAAGTATTCAGCAACTAAAAGGGGTCAAGAACTGCCTTTTTTATTTTGTACTGTTCTATTGGTCTAAATGAGTCTACTCCACCAAGCTACTGTTATAAGCATGAGCCCCGTCAGACTGGTCGTGGCGGCGGTGTTGCCACAATATATAGTGATATTCTCAATGTTACTCAGAAGACAGGATACAGGTTTAACTCATTTGAAATACTAATGCTTAATGTTACACTGTCAGATATGCAAAAGAAACCTATCGTATCTCTTGCTCTGGCTACTATGTATAGACCAC
>NW_015656206.1:204485-213141 GCF_001515625.1 Sinocyclocheilus rhinocerous
TAAAAAAAATTAGCCAATCACCATCGAGTGTTCACTTTCAGCACTGAGGAGTGTTGAGAAAAGAAATCTCGAAAGGAAGGCTAGCCTCCCTTCTGATATCATACAGTCTATGATATCAACCAATCATCATAGAGATGCAAATTACTGATATTAGTTTGAACGTCTCCCGCCGCGCTGATAATGTACCAAGTACTTATGATGAGTAGCGATATTGAATTGAAGCTGTCATTCAAACAGTATATAGACAATTTTTAAAAAAAAGGGAAAACACGCCTAACTACCGTTAGGATGCACAGGATAAGTTTCCTAGAAGCTCTAAACCAGTGATTCTGTGCAAGCTGGTCCTAACTGGATATAGGCTACAGCAGTCGGCTTAATTAAATAGCACAACAGGCAGCTCTTTTTTAACACATACTTTTAAGAAGGGATGGATGTTTGCTTTAAGTGATAGTCCAGGTAAGTGAAGTTATATTATCTTGCTGTATGTGTGTCATTTTCTTTACGTTTTCTGACTAAAAGCAACCAAAAAGCCATTTTAAAGTGGTTAAGCAAATAATAATAATAATAATTATCGGTAGGGATCCCAGACCAGTACAATTAGTGTGCCTCCTCTATTTTAAAACCCACGAGCCACCACTGTAAGGTCCACTTATAATGTTATCAAGATTTTTACATAAAAAACATCGTAATTTAAAAGTAATTGGCTATTTTCTGTCCTTTTTTGACCCCCCTCATTGGAACGCTCTGTTTGAATAGGCGTGGCGGATTGTAGACTTATAGAAGTAAATGCCCACCGATATGATTGGCTAACAGTTGTGTATGTTTGACAGCCTACATCCTTCATGGATGGATGCTGCAGTGATGTAGGTTAGAAATGCATAAATACTCAGTACATATCAAACAATCCGTAATAACAGACAAAGCAATAGTGACCACATAATAACAGTTATAGTGTTTCCCCTGCCATTATATTAGGGGGTGCCCTGCCCCCTCAACGGCACCCTCCCCCTGTAAGGGCAAGTTAATTTTATTTCATTTTATTTTCACCAAATCACAACAAAAGTCATTTAAGGTTTCCTTTCCTATAGAACAGATCTATACCTTGTTCTTTTAATAAAGAAACTAAATAGACATGTTATTTATGTTATTTACATGACGGTATGTCATTTCTGTCTCAACATGGTCGCGCGTTTACAATTCTCCTCTGCTCTATGTATCGCGCACCGATGCGCACACACAGACAAACATTTAATCAGCCTAACTCACACAGTAACAAACTTATTAATTTCTTCAATTTATTTATGGAAAAACAGCAATACAGTCTCATATGACCAAAACTATTGTGATAAAACCATATACCGTGACAAAAGCAACGACTATTGTGAAAATGTGATACTGTCACATACCTAATGTACATACAATTTATTAGGACTATAAATAATTACATAATTAACCTATTAAATAGAGTCTGAAGCAAAATTATTTAAAAACCTTGTGTACTTTCTGTATTCTAATAAATTAAATAATTCTGCTTGTAAATGTCTCCTTATGTCCCCTAATTAAGCTAAAACACATAATTGTAAAAATTTGCATTGCACCCCTTAATTTTTGTAATGCGCTCCTAAAGTTTTCAATGTAGGAGCACATGTGCTCCTTGGGAAAAACATAAGTGTCAAGCCCTGGAACACCATGATTCCTTTAAATGTTTGTGTCGGTGTTTAGTTGATCCTGTGCGGAATTGTGCCTTGTTTGTAAACAAATCCGCAGTAAAATTAATTGAACAAAGGACCAAGTTCTTACTGACGTGGTCTGGAACTTTATTAAAAATAAAGTTCATCCACTCTTTCCTAATGTTGGAATCAGAAGGAAGGCAACGCAAATACTGTGTTGATATAACTGTCGGATCCAACATAGTCGGCATAGCATCGACTTTTAGTTGATCCTGTGTGGAATTGTGCCTTGTTTGTAAACGAATCCGCAGTAAAATTAATTGAACAAAGGACCAAGTTCTTACTGACGTGGTCTGGAACTTTATTAAAAATAAAGTTCATCCACTCTTTCCTAATGTTGGAATCAGAAGGAAGGCAACGCAAATACTGTGTTTTTCCACAACTTGGCACTGTACTGCGTCTTGTTGTCTTTGGAGCCATCTTTATCATATGGTTTCTGCATAGACCTGTGTTTGCCTCTCTCGTTATTTACTTACTACATGTGTGAATTGGTGGGCGGGGCTAAACAGACAGGCATTGATCTTTTTCGGCAGAGGCAGTGTTTAGCCACAGTATTACGTCATAAAGTGGCACATTACACAACCTGGCGTTCTAGCAGATTGGCTTCAATATAAGCTGTTTTTAGACTAACAAGAAAGTTTTGAGTTCTGAAACTTACAGGATGTTTTTATAGTACAATGACCTCTTATATGTCAAAAGATCAAGGGAATTTTGAATTCTCAGTTCATGACCCCTTTAACAAGCCCTCAATAATGGAAGCAAAAAACTATATTGTACAAAATTAATAGTTCATGCTTATATCCTTATTGTAACAAACTGGACTGCTGTCAACCCCCAAAATGAAAAACCTCTTGGATCTGCACGACAAATAACAGATCTGCTCTAATATGGACATCACCAGTAAACAAGGGGATTTCTCAAACCATCAGATACATTTGCACAGAAGTAGTGCCAAAGCAAAACTGACACAATGGAATCACTCTGCAATTGATATACAATTGTATGTTTCATCCACAAATACAAATACAAAGATGTAGCCATATTCTAGTAGTGTGACTTTATTTTTATCGTCATTTTAATATTTTGAAGGCCCTAGTTTTCATTTAATTGTTGCAAACATGGCAAAAGTGTAAATGTTTGCTGTGTATATTTATTCCACTTATCATTCATTAAAAAAATAAATGAAATGAATGAAAAACACAACTTTAGAGCTAAAATATTAGAGAGACTTGGTCTGAGTCTGTCCCTATCTCTGTTAAATACAGGATTTATAAAATGACAAAAGACTGCCAAAACCATGTAATGACCACAGTGACAGAGAGGTCTGTGCTCATCTTTTATGTGCAGTATGCTGATGGATATCACAGACTCTTTGCCCAGCTGTATGATTATTAAGTGCACCAATATTTACCGCTACACACAGATGTGCTACATGTTGCATGGTAAAGCACTTGTATGTTTATTAAAAGAAAAAAAATCCTGTAATTTCTTCAATGCAAGACATTCTGGATTAAAACTAGGCTAAATATCTAGCTGACATATTCAAGCTTTATAATGAGACCACTAAGTAGCTGAAAGAGTCAAACATCATGCAGTGAAAAGACGCAATAAGTGAATTCGCTTTCAAGTGTACAGGCCTGGAAAAATGACACAAGGGCAGTTACAGTAATTTCCACTGCCACTCAAACACACTAGCGGCACTATGTGTGTGTCTTTGCGCATAGAGTTTTCCTGTTACATGAATTAACTTAGAGAGGAATTAAAGCCCCAGTTTGCTGATGTTAATGAATACTTATCCAAGGACTCATGGGTCATTAAGCCCTTCATTTCCAAGCCTGAGAATTTGGAGTACCTCATCTGGGTGAACATGAGCTTGCTGAACTTTAAGCACACTGAATTAAAGAAATGTTTCCTGGAGCATGGATTTAAGTTTTGTATAGTCACAGGGCATTTTGTTGCACACATACAAAATAGGCAGTTTCCATACAAAAGGAATTGACTGTTTCTATTCAAAATGGGCTTCCCTACAGTGTCGCCACATTGACCACCACCTGTGTGATCCTTGACCTCTTTTTACCCCTCATCTGTTGCCATTTACTAATCCCTTCATACCTTGCGGCACAGTGACCCATGCATGAACACATTACTAGAACTGTATAAATTTGAACGAGTCTACTAGGTTGTACTGCGCATGTGTTGAATTCGTTGAATAGATCCAGTCTGGGAATAAGCAGGAACAGTTGATTTGCACGGCAGACATGGAGATCCAGATTTTTTGTTTGTTCATTTGTTTTTAATATTCAACAGGCAAAGTTCTTCTGTATCTAAATGCAAAAATGTTCATAATTGTTTGAATAAAACAGACTACTGGGGAAAAGATCAGAATATTCATCTTGTGACCATCTTGTGATTATTTTAACAAAAGCAACAATAATACAATAATTGTAATAATAATAACAACAATTATATATATCAGCAATATCACTCGAGTACAAGAGCGATACCGGCTCTATATCAGCATGGCTGTGATTAGGCCAGAGGCACGAGGCCGCAGGCCGAGTCCCGGAGGCAATCACAGCCGCTGATATAGAGCATCGCTCGAGTACGAGAGTGATATTGCGTTTATACAACAGTTCGACGGAACATGTGTGTAATTAAACAAGAAACAACTAATAAAGTGCCTAATAAAACCCTCTTTTGTGCGGAACTACTTCCTTCTGCCACGGATTCAAAGCTCAAGTGTTGGCAGAATTCAGCCCTCGGCGAAAACTAATTGAGGAACCCTGGCCTACAGTATCTGTAACGTACAAACCATGGGTGTTCAGTCATGGTTGTGGAGGGCCAATGTCCTGCAGAGTTGAGCTCTGACTTGTCCTATACCATTCCTGCCTGGAAGATTCTAGTAATCCTAAAGGCCGAGTTTACCTTGGTTCAGGTGTGTTTAATTACTACGCTCTGCAGGACAGTGACCATCAAGAATGGAGAAGAATTTAACACCATTGTTATACACCAATTACCACAACAAGTTTTACTTGTCTCAAACAAACAAACAAACAAATAATTAAATAAATGTGTACACAGTCATGCACTTACAACAGAAATCTATGGGTTTATGCAAACCTTTCTCAGAACTGGACTTTTTGACTGTTGGATAACAATCTTAGCCCTGCTGGATAAGAGTCTAAAGCTATTCTTGCTGGGACTCAGTGATGCTCTCTTATGTTGGTCTGATGTGTTTCTGATAATATCAGCACAGAGCTCAGGTCTAAACATAGAAAGAGTCTGTCACTCCAGCAGCAGTTCCTGATACAGCTCCCATTACACCAGCGCTATTTTAGACATACCCAGAGACAAACAGCATTTCTGCATTTTATCTCTTCTCAAAGACCCACAGGCAGGGCAGGTGAAGAGAAAGGGGTTAGTTGGAATAAAACCAAACCATTTCACACTAGTAAGAAACCCACCTCATTCAAAGACATACAACAGTGTTTCTCAATTAGGGGTACACTCTAAAAAATGCTGGGTTAAATACAACCCAGCGCTGGGTAAAATATGGACAAACCCAGAGATTGGGTTGTTTTGACCCAGCATTTGGGTTACTACCCAGAATGTTGGATTAAGCATTTAACCCAACTGTTGGTTGAAAACAACCCAATCGCTGGGTTTGTCCATATTTTACCCAGCACTTGGTTGTATTTAACCCAACATTTTTTAGAGTGTATGCGTACCCCTAGTGGTCACGTAATTGCAGGGGGTCCATAGAATCATTACAAAATGTTTCTAACATTTTTTAGAATTATTATTACAATAATAAGCATAAACTAATATCATAAACTGACACATAGCATCAATTTTGTTGTTATTGACACTAAGATAATTATCAAAACCAGTAAATTTAGGTTGAAGTTTACTGTAGGTGTGTTTTATATTTGCCGCCATTTTTCAACATTCACGTGAACAGCACATAACAGCTCTTTGAAGAACAGAGCAGCCACTATGGACAGGTAGACCTGTTGTGATAATTACTGACTTATCACATGATATAATGGACATGACCGTGATAAGTTTTGGTATATTGCCCATTGTGATTATATGGCGTTTATGTAAAAAAAGAATTTTAGCCGATCACACTGTCTCTGTCATTTCATTTGCTCTCTGTGTCTGAGGCAGAGGCGAGCTCAGGCAGCTCCACACAAACAAACATACATGCACACACAGAGAGACAGAGCTGACAGTGACAGGGGACTGAGGATGTGCGATTACCTGTCTTTCTTCAGGTCAAGTCATATAATCATGAAAAAAATCAGTTTGCCATCAGTTGTCAGAAGATGAATTCGATATCTTTGTCGTAGTATCCTTTCACCTTTAAAGGGATTGCCTGCCATGACTGAAGTCAGCACTGTTCAGTACACTGAATTAATGGCACTGATCTCTATGAACCATCAGTTTCAATTTAACCCATGGGATACGCTGCTCATCGATTGAGCCTTGTGAAATGGCACAAGTTATATTTATTTCACCACCTTTTTTCATTCATGAATGAATCAGCATTTTTAACATATCCGTTGAATGAATGTTTTTTAATCAGGACTCACTCGTAAAATCAACCCATTGCCGCCACCTGCTGGCGAAACAATGACTGACAGCCCAGCGCTGATACTGCTGAAATATCACTATAGTAGGGGTGTAATGGTACACGTATTCGTACTGAAAATTTTCGGTACGGGCATTTCAGTTCGTTATGCATGTGTACTGAGCAAATACAGCATTGTTTTATCCACTGCACAAGTGAAACTTCATTGTATTGTTACTTTTAATAAGAAACAAAGTTTCATCTTTTGAATTGTCATTTTTTTTCAGGAAATTCAAACAATAAATGCTGTTTTGACGCTCTTTGATGTGGCGTGACCGATCGCTGTATAAACGCCTCAGTTCAAACGGCGATCATCCCTTCCTCTTTACTATAGTTTTAATGAAAAATAAACATGAATGAACATCTCATGCCTCATGTAATCATTCAATCAGTGTTTCAACTGTGGAAAGACGTCAATAAAACAGCTTGTAAAAAAAATGTCACGTAGCATTTCATTTACCTCAGGCAAGTCATCAGTGTCCACAGCTCGTTAGTTCGAAATGAAGAAGAGAGAAAAGCATTTTGCGAAATATTAGACTATATACGCATTATATTTTACTTTACCTGTTAGTAATGTCTTTATTTTATGTATGTTTATTCAATTATTTAATGTATGTTTAAATAAATCTGTTATGAAACATGTTATGACAGCCACTGTGTAAATGAATATATTTCAACAACAAATATAAATTTTATAATTTAGCAGTTAATTTAAAAACTGCATTATGTGCAATTTACATGTTTGCATAAAATGATTTAAAGTTGAGTGTTGATTATTATATTTAAAAATAAAAAGTCATTAACTCATTAATAAACAATATTTAAGTTTGGACTCTGTTATTAATTGTAACTTATAGTAGGCTAATAAAAAAGGTCTTTCTATGGAGCATAAGCTGAGGTAAACCACTGTTTAACAAAAAAAAAAGCAATTTTATGTTTAGATTTCCCTCCTGCTGTACCAAAACCATACCGAACCTTGACGTCAACACCGAGGTACGAACCGAATCGTCATGTTTGTGTACCGTTACACCCCTACTATATATCCAATGGCATAAAATGGTGTTTAAATGACAATAATAATATTTCTCATAATTATTTCTGGGGCAATATATCGCCAAATAAAAAAGTTATCGAGACTGGCCTATGGACAGGTGGCTTGAAAAACTTGATGGGCCATCTACCAGTGGGCCTGACACACCAGAAAAGCTGAGAAAAATGAACAACAGAAAAGCATGTCAATATCAGTGTTGGGTGGGAGGTCCATGAAGATTGTTTGAGATATTATCAGGGTCCATTACTCAAAATATGTTGTGAACCACTATCATACAAGTCTGGACAACATGTGAAAAGATACAGTAACTGTTCTTTTCTGCCCTACACTTGCCAGTAAAGACTTTATTATTATTAAATATTATTAAATCTTTTAGACTGATAGAATAAAACTGAATACAACTGTGGCTGTCACAAGCTGTAAAATTTGGCTTTGCTGGGCTGTGACGTAAACAAAACACCACTGGTTATTTAAAAAAAACTAAAGAGGATGAGCTACTTGATAAGTCCCATCTAAATCCTATTTGAGTGGAAATTATGCCAACACACTGAATAACTGCATTTTAAGACACTTCTGTGGGACTTTAAAGAGCAGGTCATATGGATTTTTGAAAAATATCTCTTTTGCAGTTTATAACGTAGCTATCCTTAAATGAAAACAATCTGCAAAGTTATTAATTAAAAAAGTGCATGATACATAAAGATATTGTCTCTCAAAAGAGAGAGTCGATTCTGAATCGCCTTAACGAGTCATCATATTTTCACATTTTTTGCCTGTTACCGGTATACGTCACTGGGTAACACATTTGCATAATCCCCGCCTGCCCGTGAGTCTGACCTGCCCACAAACACTTCCTCTAGTTAGTGTGTTTACATCATGTTGAGAAGACGCTGTGTTCAAGGATACCACAGAGATACAATTTGAACCTTTTGTTGTGTGCATGTCAGTTTACCAAGGACTGCTTCTCTAATCTTGGCTTTTATCTTCGTTGGCTTCTAATCTTCTTAATTTGGACTAACAAACTCTCCGAATCACAACCTGTAAGTACGATTGATACGTTATGTGTACACTTTCAACAGAGTGCTCAAAATATCAATTTTTTGTGCTAATATGTGATGTATACCTAGTGCAGCTTTAGTTTTCCAGGTAAAGCACGATATTACTGTCTTACTGAAGTAGTTCTGATAATTCGCTGTAAACCCACTATTTCCTAAGAACGTGTCGATTAATGTAGACTGTCCT
>NW_015656206.1:213406-239617 GCF_001515625.1 Sinocyclocheilus rhinocerous
AGTGTAGCACACAGACTTTATAATCATTGTGAAATTGCTGTTTATTTTGCTGCACTGGCAGCTATAATGCGAGAGGGACGAGCGAGTTAGTTAGGCTGGTGCGCCTGTGATACAGCTGTTCTGCGTTCTGGTTAAAAGTTAAAGGGGTCATATGATGCTGCTAAAAAGAACATTCTTTTGTGTTTAGAATGATCACAAATTCAAGACATGATGGCAGAAAATTTATATATTTATACCACTTCATATAGTTATTCAATTTCACACGAAGAGTGCCGTTTTTCTCCAAAAATTACCATGATTTATTTTTTATTTATTTACCTTTATTTAACCAGGAAATTAAAGATTAAGATTATTTTTTATAATTAAGATTACAAATGTGACATTGAATTCAATAAACAATAAGTTAATTAAGAGACTTACGTTTTAGACCCCATATTGCTTGTTTTTGCTCTATTTCGCCAACAAAAATCATTCCGAATACAGCCACAGTGCTGTTTGTTGTCTCTGAGCAACATGACGGTGTTTCGTTCTTGAATGAATCAACCGTTTAAATGATTCGGTTCAATCGCAATGACTCACTTATTAACAGGGATTTGCTGCCACCTTTTGGCGGTTTTAATTTCAAATTTCGGCTTTTTCTTTCTTTTTCTTTTTTTCTTATTTATTTCAAATATCAGTATTCAACGTTTTATGTTTAATATATCAAAACATTATTTATGCATTTGTAATTGCAGGTTAAATGCATTCATGTCTTGCATTAAGCAAAATACATGTGTGTAAATACATCTAAATGCCACTTCAGATGCAGCTTCTGTGTTGATTTAATTTGCTTGGTAACAGCCCAAATGTCTTATTATTCTAATTCCCTGATTAAATGTAAGAATTTGACTCAAAAGATAATGGACACTTTTAGAAAAAATGGCTTTATAACGGTAAAAATGCCCCATAAAATGCAAAAATCAGTTTAAACTTGGAAAAGATTCATTTCTATCAGTATGAACTGACCACCACACAGACTATGAAGAATATTAAAAACATTAGGAGTCAGCTGTCTTCGGCAGTCCTTAAGGTACCAGCACAATAACACACTCAGCAAAATATCGTCTAATTATCGTTATCGATAAAATCCCAGAAAATATCGCGATATCATTTTTTGTCAATATCGCACACCCCTAGTTCACGGTGTGTGTGTGTTCACTGCTGTTTGGCTGGGTTAAATGCAGAGCACTAATTCCAAGTATGGGTCACCATACTTAGCCACATGTCACGTCACACTTTTTTTTTCTTTTTTTTTTAAAGTGTTTTTGTATTTTATGTCATTATTATAAGAACGGATTGGAGCTATATATTATTGTTTTATGTAGAGGTGCTTTGTCAATGGTAGCGCCCGCTAACTTGCTCAAGTCAAGGACTCCTCTCTGTGCCAATCACAACAGGCTTGGCCAGCTGACCAATCAGAGCAGAGTAGGCTTATGGAAGGGAGGGGTTTGCTCCGAACTAGAAGAACCCATATTGCTAGACAACCAATAAAAACCAACCCCCTTGCTCCTTACCAACCTGCTGTCTGAAGCAAACTTTTCATACCCTGAAAGTGCTCTTCTAGGTTGTGATGGCTGCTAGTGTGAATTATACTCATATCTGACGCAAGGATCTGACAGTATTTAATCTGAATTCCAATGACAGTGTTTGATATGCATGTTCAATCATTAAAAGATGCTAGAACTCTACGCAAAAGAGAGAAAGTGGATCTGTCTCCCAGTCTCACATGATTTTGGCTTGAAACGCTGTATACAACAGCTGCTGTCTTTGAAATGGTTCTCTCTATCAAACTTTTACATGTGCACTTTCTCCCTCTCATACACACAGATGTTCGCCCTGACATTATATCCAGCACTCTAACACCTGCTCAACCATAATCACTACCATGCTACCACAACTCAAAAATCTCTCACAGCTCAGATGACCACCGGCTGTCCATCTGTTTTTTTTTTCTTGCAAGGCCACCTTCTGACCATAGCTGACATTTGCCATATGAATACTCAGACCTGTACTTGACTATCCACTACACGTAATATTCACACAAAAATACAGTGGAGAAAACACATTGGAAGAATGTGTTTACATGTGTTCTATGGAACAATCAACAAACAACAATATGCTAAAGGCTTGCTGCTGCTAAGACATACATAGACATGCTGCAACATATACTGCTGTTGCGGCTGCACAAATAGACATACATAAATCCCCTGTAAGCAGATCAAGCGCTTGCAAGGGTTGCTACAGTCTTAAAAAAAAAAAAAAAGCTGCAAAAGCTGTCACTGGGGCAGAACCTTTTCAATGTGAATGTATATGAGGCCACAACCTACAACCACGAGACCAAAATAAAATGGTCTAAAAATTAGTTTAAAGGTTTAAAATTTAAAATTTTATTTAAAACATTAATTTTAAACATGAAATGTAATCTTTGCTGTACTAGATATTTTGATAAACTTGATATTTGAAAGCTGAGATTTTTCCACAAATATCAAATGAATGATACACCTTATGTTTCTATCACACTGTGAGTCAGCACAAAAGAGTTCACAGCAAAAGTTTTCCATACAGTCTTTCTGACTGTATAAAACATACAAATTCTTAAAACAAGATAAATGTACTTGAGAAGTAACACTCCATAAGATATTAAGACTTGTTTTTATAAGTATTTTTATTTGTTGTTTAATGTGTTTATACTTAATACAACAAATCTGCCTTTATGTAAAGCAAAATACACTTTAAAATTCTTTCAAAAGAATCACGTTTATCTTGCTTCAATTATGGATTTTTAGATATTTTAATAAGAAAATTAGACAAATGTGCGAGTTTTTGCAGTACATTTATGAACATCAGATCAAGTTAGAGTTAAATTATTCAGACATTAACAAAATTTTGAGCCTTAACTATCATCTCTGATTAATTAAACAGTGTTTAGCGTACGTTGTAAAGTTTTCCATGCTGTGTGCAATTTTGCCGAAATCTAATAATTCCTCTGAAGAATGATGACAATATGAAACACACAACATAACTACTGAAATAATGTGAGAAATACGGTACATCAAAGTAAAGTTTGTGCCAGGGTGACACAAGGCGCATTTTGTAGACATGTACTGAAATTCAAACTTTGTACTAAAATGTAAATTTTGTCACTGCAATAATGACAACATTGACAGACAAAAAAATTATATTCAGAGGTAAATTCATTCAAGTACAAATTTATGAACATAGAACAAAGAGAGTAATGAATTCAGTGTTTTGAAGCCTCTCCTCCATTCATATCAGTTAAAAAGTGGCTCCCATCCCATCTCCCATGGCTCCAATCAAACACCAGACAAGAAGCACCTGAGACATCTTATAGGTATCATATCGCACAATAAGACATATTCTAGTCATTATTGTATACAGGAAAAAATGCACTTTAAGAATGAAAAAATTGAATTGAGATTGAAGTTAGGCGTTTGAAAAAACACTTACAGATTTAAATATAAAAGACACGGGGCTGCTCATTTAGTGTGCGACCCTCTTTATGCTTTGTTTTGCTAATGTTAGAGGCTCCTGGTTGAAGGATATAATTTATTAACCAAACTGACTATTGAGTTATGTTTTACCTCCTATGGTTGATTTTCACCCGCATTTGCCAGGTTGGCAGGTTTTCATTTCAAACCCCGATTGTACACTCTAAAAAATGCTGGGTTAAATACAACCCAGTGCTGGGTGAAATATGGACAAACCCAGCAATTGTGTTGTTTTGACCCAATTGTTTTAATTGATAAATAATATTTCATCTTTTATTGGACATTTGCTTGTTCGTTTAAATTGTAACTTTATTTATCTCACTTAATACAACAAACAATAACTTGCTTTACATTATTCCTAAAATATGTTGACCAGTGTACACACACACTTTCCTTTATACTGTATGCCACAACCAGAGTTATTTGCTATCCAGGCTTAGCTCAGAGCATCTGCATACAACTTTCAGAGAATAGCTTCCTGTATGCCAGGAAACACAAGAGTATATCATGAGAAACAAGGAGCAGGGTAAACGAAAGCAAAACAGGGTCATCTTTCATACAGTAGCAGGGTTTCAGACTGCAACCTTTTGTTGCGACTAAATTTTGTTAGCGGTCACACTGGAGCCTCTGTAAAGTTGGTCAACTGTATGATTAGACTATGCGCTTTCATTTATTTTGCATATGAAAAAAAAATTAAATGTTAAACACTCCAAAAAGGAAATGAAACAGCGCTATCCATTTGAGTTGTTCAGTACAGAGTATTTACTAGCTCAAAGCAGGTGCATTTATTCTCAGAGCGATCTTAACTACATGGCATAATTTATAAACAGTGCTGTGGGATCCAGTGAGAAGAGCTTTAATTCAGCACAGAAAATCTAACAAATTTTGACAAATTTTGTCTCGGTGATTGAAACTAATTGCAAACCAGATGAAACAGCCTCAACATTCTCAACAGCAATGAACACAAGAAAACAGGAGAAATCATTGTGTCATGTACACGCAAGTTTTCAATCACTATCCTTATATATTTACCATGGATTTACTGTAGTAAACTGTATTTATCATGGCATTTTGGCAGGAATGTGGTATAACTATAATGTTATTCATATAGTGATGTATATTGTACTAAATATATTAGGGGATTAAGGGAGTATAATTCATTTTTATGATTAAATGGCAAATTTGTTTTTATAACAAATACCAGTTTTATAGAGACCAAATAGTTAGAAAACTTAGTTACATTTCACCATGGTAGTGAGGAGCCATGCAAGGTTTTACCTAGTTATCATGGTCTACAACCTGTTAAAAGTATGAATACTGTGGAAGAATTATAATAAAAAATAAAAAATAAAATGGCAAACCCAAGGTGCCAAAAGTGCATTTAAATAAGACAAAATATGTAATATTATTGGCAACTTTAATTTGTGTCCTTTAGTATTAGTCTCCCCATCCCCACGAGTGCAAATAAAGTGCTGACGCCACCAACTGTAAAACTTGTTGGCACCACTCTCACATGTAAGTCTGGAGCCCTGCAGTAAACAAAGCCATACATACAGGTAGCTTCATATAAAGACTTGAGAAGAGATGCTTTTGTGCAAATCACAAAATAAACATCTACCTGGACATTAAGATTGACAATATGTGAATACAGCTATTTACAGCCTAAAAAACACACAGTGTTCCTTAACATCCTCAAAATACACACAAAAACTACCACACACACACACACCAGGAGACCAACAAAAGCTTGAGTTGGCCACTGTGAAGAATGTTTTTAAACAGAGCTTACAACCACTAGACTGTCTGCAAAATGTTTATTTCTTTAATGCAACAGGCTCCATACTTTATCTACCCCCTGCCTGTTATGGCCGCCCCACTCGCTAGAAAGAACAGCAGCCTGCCATAAAACTTCAGTTTCAACACTTGGCTCACTCACTCAGTGCATCAGATGAACTTTTGCATGCTGGCCCAGAAACAGCTCCAGCCAAAGCTGCCTAATAAACTGTACTAACTGAGACCCCAGAAGACTCTGAAAGACCCTCTAGCGGTTGATTGAAAAGAAAAAAAAAGTAAACTGAGGTTATAATGATTTTCTAAACATGTAAAATTGTTTGTAAATGCCTGGACTATGAAACAAGAGTCTAAAGATTATAATGGAAAGCAGTCTGGCCCATAACATTCTTACCTTGTTTTGTGTGATTCCACTAACCGGTTTCATGTTCTGCCCAGCCAGCACCATGGACTTACATTCCACACAGGAGCCAATTGTTAACTGCTTGCCATTGTCAATTACCAGGGTCTGGCTGACCCTTGGAGCATAGAGGAAAACAGGCAAGCGGTCAACGCACACTGCCTTCAGTCCAAGAGGTCTCTTCTTCTCTTTCCTGCAGAAGAAGCAGATGAAAGTGTTGCAGTTATACTGACGTGCCCAGGGGCTGCTGGATGGGCCTGATTCTGAGCCCTGACTCTCATGTTGGGTCCACTGGCCCAGCAGGTCATGATAGCACAGTCTACAGGCAGACACAAGGCCTGTGGCATCAGCAGGGCGGGCACGGGGAGCGGGAGGGTGGACAGTTAGAAAGGGAAAAAATGGTTCTCTTTCCCCACAACGCCCTGGAGGGTTAACATGAAGTTGATACTCGGTTCCTCCAGACAGCTCCTCGCCACACAAGTAACAGATGGAGGTGTGGCTTGCGGTTGTTGTGGCAGTCTGAGAAGGGGTCGACAGGGGTCCTCTGGGGGGGGATACCAAGACTCCTCCCCTTCCCATGGCCAGGTGGTATCTCTCAAGGAATGTGGTGACGGAAGTAATGAGCTCCTCACTTAGACAGAGGCAGTACTCTGCCCAGATCCCTTCCAAGATGCTGTGACACGCGACACAGCAGTGTACCCTTCCATTCCGCATTCTCTGAGCATTTGGAGGGCATGGTAGCAAATTTATGAATGGAAAATACATTGCACTGCGGGCTTTACTTGCACCAACATGGGTGTATGCCATCCTGACCTCTCGACCGCAGTGCTCTCCACATAGGTAGCAGGCCTCCCTGCGATTCTGTGGCATGGAGGGGAGCGGATGGATTTTTGGGAGTCCATCCCCACATTCATTCATGGCAGGTGGAGAAAGAGGGGTTGCAGCACCTGTGTTGAGGGGCACCACATAGAGTCGCTGGAGAACAGGAACATCTGCAAGTTCGAACCCTTGCCACTGCTGCATGAGGGAGGAGTGGCAAGTAGTACACACCAGAGTGTATCCACCCAGGCTAAGGGGCACTGCACCAGGTGGAGGGGTATGGAGCCACAGAAAAGGGAAGAATGGTTCACTGGACGCTCTCTCCTGCTTTTGTACAAACACCCTGAAGCGGCCTCCTTCTGGAAGCCTGCTTCGACAAATATAACAGGCACATTCACTGGAGCGACATTTGGCTGCTTGGCTCCTCTCTACATCTAAGTGAGATGATGCTGCGTGCTCTCTCTCGTCATCGCTGGTGATGTTGATATCGCCGCTGTCGGGCGCGTCCGAATCACCGGCGGACGCATGTATCCACTGCTTATCGCACGTAATGATGCCGTTATCCTGCAGCGGTGTGCGCACTGATAGACTGTCATACTGCTGGAGAGCCATGGACACGGATGAATGCGATGTGTGATTGATAATTTTAGTCGGACGCCGATCTGATTTCGGTACGTCCTGACCTGTGTAAACTCTGGTCGGATATCGCACTGACTCAGGACTGCTCTTAGCACTCGCTGTGTTCTTTCTACTGCTTTCTCTTGATGCTTTATTAGCATTATTGCTATTCATTACACACGCTGACAGGTCCAAGTCCTGCTCGGACAGGTCATTATCAGAGAATGAGGAAATGTCCGACTCATTTGCGTCGTAATTGCTAACGCTCATTCTTCTCTCCAGATCGTATGTAAAGTTCCGTAAGTCGCACTGGTATGGTCTCTTGAGCCAGTACATGCGCTTCTCGATCGGCGTCCTGTTGCGCTCGAATGAGTTCCACTGTTCGCGCAGGAAGCAGTGGCACACAGCGCACACCAGAGCGTCCCCATCCGGACCGATCTCCGGAGCGCCAGGAGCCGGGTCCTGGCCTTGCAGGAAAGGGAAAAACGGGCCATCCTTTTCTCGTTGGTATTTTACCTGTAGGCTCAGCTCTTTCCCCGGGGTTACCCCGCTCCCACAGACGAAGCAGTGGATGAAGAAGATCCCGTTGCGCTCGGGTCTGCACACGCTGCCGGACAGAGGGCTCTCCTCCCCGGGTAAAGCCGAAGCCATTCGCTGCTGCGCCTTGGAGATCGGCGTGAGCTCCGGATCGTTCATAGTTCCATGCGTAATAGCTTCAGACTCACAAGCAGCGTGGTTTCAAACCCAGTAACATTCTTTGTGCGTTTTCTCACATATGTAGCGCCATCGATCCCGCGGAAAAGCTCACTCTTTTAGATTTGTGTGTCCGTGTAACAATCTAGAAAAGTACACTGAGCAACCGTTTGGAGTCACATCCTCATAGGCGGCGGGGTAGTCCGTGTGCTGTTAGAGAGCAGAAAGTCATATTGAAGTTGCTTGGCGAAGTTTCCTCACACTGTGGCTGTGAAACCACTGAACACAGCGCCATCTCTCTATCTCTCTCTCTCTCACACTCAGTCACACTCACATACACGTATGTTTCACTATATTAGTTAGGACATCTCATAGACTTACATTTTTTTATATCAGGTTAAGGATATTTTCTATTACTAACCCAACCCCTATCCCTAAACATAACCCTCACAGAAACATGCGCAAAACACTAGATTTAAATAGCGAGGACCTCTTAAGGTCAGGCTCACCAGTCGATGTTCAACAGGTTTCATTTTTAGTGAGGACATTTTTGGACCTAATAAGTATAGTCAAACAGGCACACCCACAACACACACCTACACACACAATGTTTGCTTGCCAAAGTCTTTAGACTTCCACTGTTTTTTATATCAGGTAAATTATATTTCCTCTCACCCTTACTCCCAAACACCACAGAAACATGTATAGAAGCTCTAGATATAAATATAAACATGATTTGGTCCATGATTTATAGGCCATTGCCCAATCCTTCTAGAAAAGTCAGTCCCAATCCTGATCAAACAAACCTTCCTATAATGCTCCACGAGATCTTATTTAGCTGGTTTGAACTGAACTTTGCAGAAAGGTAGATCTCCAGTAAAAAGGAATGAGAAGCCCTGGCCTATATGAATCCTCTGACAATAATGCCATGTGAATAAAAATGCAATATAATGGAAAATATAATTATTAAGGATATCTCATTTCAGAAAAGTAACCATTATAAAACTGACTGTTATATATAGGTATGAATTACTGTAATTTCTTCTTTACTTTGGAATGCAATGGTTATTTCTTTATTTAATTTTTTAATGAGATTTTTTAAATAAGTCTCAATGACACTTGTGACTGACAAATACAACTTCCAGAGTGTGCAACCTTCAAAATGAAACAGTATATAAATTAGGTGTGTGTAGAATAGTGGGCCCTAGAGAGGAAAATTAGAAATGTGAGAGAAATGTGTATGCAATGAGGAATAAAAGCATTATAAAATTTTGACCAGTGTGAGCGTGACACTACATCTGGCACCAAGGATCATGGACCTGAAGAGTATGCATAAATATGGATTATTCTTTAGATTCAAGGGGATAGCAAGCTGAAGAACAAAAAGGAATAAAAGGAAACAATAAACATGCTGATGGAGCTGAATTTACTTTTTCTTGCTCTGTTTGACATGCACACAGTTGTGACACTGTCACACAAAGACACAGAAATGTTTTATACCACTCAATATGAAGATGGTTTTATATCTATACATTTGAGTTTTAATGGTTTTACATGTTGTCTTAGCCATTTTAATCTTAAAGGGGTCATATGATGCGATTTCAAGTTTTCCTTTCTCTTGTACAGTATTTGAAAAATAATGTGTTTTTTGAACATTAAAGCATGTCAACATATTCTGTTACACCAAATACACAAAATAATGATCTTTAAAATAGCATCATATGACCCCTTTAATAATTTTAATGTGTGGATGTCTTTAAATGTTCATGAGTCTGCCTGTCATGTGATTAATCACATGACAAGAATCAGGAAGTAGACCAGTATAAAAGCAAGCAGCATGACAAACAAACTGGGTTATGAATAGAGGCGGGACTATCATCCATGTATGATTAGAAACAGTTGGTGCCTATGGTGCAGAATACGCCAAAAAATTCCAAAGAAGAAGAAGAACAAACTGGGTTGGATGCCACCCGCCATAAAACATGAAGAAGAACAAACTGGGTGTGTAAGAACAGGAAAAGCAAAAACAAGGAATAAATTGATAATAAATAAACCATGACTGCATAACAGCAAAAGTAGGTGGCGATATGCACACAGGATATACAATTACATAAGAACAGAAGGGAAATGAATGAAGCGGTTAGTTTAATTACATATGTATATGCACTGGAAGGACAGAGTTTGAGGTGAGGAAGGCTGGAAGGATAACAGATGGTGCATCAGTATATACAGCTGAGATGAGAGCTATTTTAATGGCACTAGAGTGGGTGTATGAAGTTAGACCTGATAAAGTAATAATATGTTCTGATTCAATGGCAGTCCTTATGAGTTTACAATCATTGGAAACAAATAGAACTGACATTTTAACTGAAATCATGATTAGGTTATACAGTTTACGACAGATGAGAATAATAATTCAATTTATGTGGGTACCAGCACACGTGGGAATTCAAGGTAATGAGGAAGCAGACAAAATTGCCAAAGAATCAATTAAAATGAAAGAACCAAATATAAACATTGCACTCAGTAGATCAGAAGGAAAACATTTTATTTTAGAAGCATGCAATAAGAAATGGCAGACAGTTTGGTACTCATGTCATACAAGTCGACACTATTACAAGGTTTAAAAAAAACATAAAGAAAAGCAAAATAATTCACAACTTAAGTAGAAAAGTACAAGTTATTTTCACACATTTACGAACAGGACATTCAAATCTAAATCATACTTTACACATTATAGGGAAACATAACACGGGTCTATGTGGTGTCTGTTTAATAGAGGAAACTGTAGGGCATGTTATGAAGATATGTAAGATATATGAAATAGAAAGGAGGATTCTTAAGGAAGAATTACAAGCAGTAGGATGCCAAGAATTTACTATAACCAGCTTATTAAATGATGGTCCAAATTCAGGAAAACAAATACATGCAGTCATGAGATTTATTAAGAATAGTGGGTTATGTAATAGGATATAGGAGGGTTTGTTCATTCTTTTCACACTCCATCACAGTAGGTGGCGATATGCACCTTTGAAGTCGCCATTAAATCAAAAGAAGAAGAAGACGAACAAACTGGGTCATTGACCAAACACTGAACACACTGGATTGTGGAGTTGTTTTATGGACGTACCATTCCATTATCTCACACATCTTGGATTATCATTTGGTAAAGTATTTAATGGTCACACAGCGCTGTAGTCTTTCTTATTTGCTGTTCAACTACCAGCTCCACATACAATTTCCAGAGGACTGGACAATCTGTCAGAAAGACTGTGTAAACATGGCCCTGAATGAGAACAGCCTGTGGCCAGACTTCAAAGGACCAGGAGACAACCTGTGACATTAGATGATTATGTTAGACAGACAGTTGCCACAATGGAGCAAGACAATCTCTAGAAAGTTATCAGTTGCAGGGCATTGCGCTGAGTCATCAGTAACTACATATTTTGCCTCAAACTCCTAATTTGCAGACTCCTTAAAATTTAGCAAGGTAGTTGTTAAATTTAGGTATGGGGTAGGATTAAAGGATCAATGTTGCAAGATGTGCCTAAGTGAACAAACAGGCGTAATAACAATTGAGGTGGAGCACCGGCATTAGGTGGAAAAAGAAAGAGTTGTAGTCTGTCCAGCAGGTAGGACAAAATAGAGGTAGAGCTGCCATGTAGCCAGTAGTATACAACTGGCTTATCAGTGCCTTAAGCACAATGAACATCCTTCTTGATAAAACTGCGTTTCAGTCCCAGCTGGTCCTGGAACGATTCACAGCTGGCCAGAGGGCACAGGCCCACCATCTGGTCTGGATCTGGTAAGCTCGGGATAAAGGATGAGACAGACAAATATAAGCATAGATTCCATTCTTCTTATGATGTAACAAGTACAATGGGTGTTATGGGATGTGTTCCTGGTTCCAGTTGAAAATACCTTAAGAGATTAAGGAATTATAGAAATGTGAAAGTGTGTTATGTGTATGGTAGGTTAAATAGATGAGTCTTTAATCTACATTTAAACTGACGAAGTGTGTCTGTCTCCTGAACAACATAAGATTGTTCCAGAGTTTGGATGCTAAATAGGAAAATTGTGGTACTCCATACCAAACTTGTGATCGATATGACACCTCTTCATTTACTCTTACAAATTGATAATGGTCAGAAAAGTACAATTTCAACCATGCCAAAGCAATTCTATTAGTGCCAACATAATTTACAAGCCTAAGCCTATCCAAGAAAATGTTATGGTTGATAGTGTCAAAGGCAGCACTGAGCAACCATCAATAAAAATTAAATAATATTAAGAAGAGGTTCTACAACTTCTAGAAACATCTATTTTAGGTATAGGGTGTAACTTACATGTTGATGATTTAACAAGTTTAGAAAATTCTTTCTCTCCTACATTATAGTAAGGAATGTTTGAAATTATTCCTCTAGGGATCTATATTACACTGTCTGAAGCTGTTGATGCTTTATTTCTTGTTAATTTAGTCGATAAATATTTTTTTTTTTCTTCTAAAAGAGTGGGAAAGTAAGTAATAGCAGTTTTAAGGCCATTCTATTGGTAGAAATATTATTCTTCCATGCAATGTGAAATACCTCTAGTTTTGTTTTCTTTCAGCTGGGCTCCATTTTCTGGGCTGCTCACTTGAGGGCAAAAGTGTGTTCATTATACCATGGTGTCAGACTGTTAAACTTTATTTTATTTAACTGCAAAATAATAGTTTCTGTTGCAACATCAAGTTCTTTTAAACTATCTGTTATGCTGATGAGTTTAGACAAATCAGGAAGTTTATTTCCAAAGCAGTCTTTAGTGGTAGAAGTAGTTCTACCATATTTGTAAAAGGAGTTGATTTTGGAGCCTTGGCTAAACGGAGTATATGAGACTATAGATAATGATCTTAAATGTCATTACTCTGCTGCAGAAGTCCAATGTCAATGTCATTTCGGTTTCAATGTCTGATTCCATCTGACATTATCAAATCCAATGTATTATGACAATAAGTGGTTCCTGGGTTGTTTAACCCCAACAGGGTTTAGGACAGGGTTCCTCAAATCCAGTCCTGGAGGGCCACTGCCCCGCAGAGTTTAGCTCAAATGCTGATCAAGCTCACCTACCTATGATTTCCTAGTGATCCTGGAGAGCTTGAATAGCTTGCTCGGGTGTGTTTCATAAGGGTTGGAGCTAAACTCTGCAGGGAATTGGCCCTCCAGGGCAAGATTTGAGGAACCCTTGTTTAGGATGTCTAAAAACTCCTGTCCTAATACACCCATCTAGAGACAAAGTACTAAGGTTTTGGCCTGTGCCCTCCATAAAAATTCCTTAGAACAGTGGTTCTGAATTGCAGTCCTTGAGTACCACCGCTTTGCATATTTTGCATGTATCTCTTATTTATCACACCTGATTCAGATAACCAGCTCGTTAGAAGAGAGCTTCATGCATGAACTGTGTTCGGATTGACATGGTCTCTACACAGTATTCTTTGCTCCCTACTCCCTGAGCACGGGAATTCAGTTGAAGTTTACTTCACTTTGGAATATTCATTCATGGATATGCGCTACATCATTGCCTGCAGCGTCTTCACACACAGATGAAACTTGGCATAGTTGTATGACAATAGTAAACAGTCAATTTTTCAGTAAAAGTCAGTTCATTGTTGATTTAGCACATTACATTTCTAAGAGATCTAATGTTTTAAGAGTATTGTAATTAGAAAATGCATTCTGTCTGTTTGTCTGTCTCCCCTCACAGAACTTAAAATACACTGATCTGGTTCAATTATTAGGCAAGGAAGATGATCAGATCTTTCATCATCTGAAACCAGACCAAGATCTTGATGCTGAAATTTGGTTTCAATTTCTTGAACACTGCAAGACTGGGGTGAGAGTCTGCAGTCACCTTGCTGCTCCTCTTTGGAAATAAATTTACATGGATGCATTATTGACAGTGAGTTATGGAAAAAAAGAGTTTTAATGAGACTGATCATCCTATCCTGGTCATTAACAGCAACAATAGTAATCGTAACAATACCAACTAAAAATATAACTGATGCTCATATCCCACTGAATGATATAGGCCCAATAATACACCTAGGGTGACCTTTAAAATGTTTGAATTTTACATAGACAATCTTTAAAAACAGGGTGAATCCTAATCTATGTCATCCCTGTTACCCACATGTCAAAACCGGTTTGACGGTTTCAAACAAATTTGCTAATTGCTAGCTAGTCAAGTTCACCAGGCCAAAAGCCTTACCCTTATCAGCATAAATGCTATTTAAATTATTTAAAATAATATTTAATTGACTTTTTTGATGTAATATTGATGAAAGAATACATAGTATTGTTATGTTTTTAAATCGTAAATTTATTTGTTATATTAATTCTATGTTTGATTATTTCTTAGGGATGCAAACGACACAGATTTCGTGGAATGATCCTTACACAAATTCAGCTGTTTACATAAAAAAAGAATGCATGCATGGCAATTCAATCTTTTTCCATCTTGTTTGGACTCTTTATGTATTATATATTGAATTTTATTTTTGGGCGGGCCTTGACTAACTTTGTTTTAAACCAGGAAGGCGAGCCAATGGATATCACACAAGCAACGTGCAAACTTTGCGCAAAGGTTATGTGGTGAACCTCTTAATCGATTCACTAGAAAGTGAAAGTAAAAACTGACGGCGCTTTCGGCATCTGACGCTGCATTAACGACGCATATTCTCTCAGAGACGACGAGAGACGAATCTCCTTCATATGCTGATAACGGTATATAGCTAAATGTTTTAATTCACTCCCTTAATATTTCTCTTGTGGCCCGAACATATAGGCTAGTGGAAAGAAATAAATAAATACATTTTAAAAATAAACAAATAAAGAGAGAAGAAACGTATTTCCTGTTAAGCAGGTTGTTTAGCCTATTTCTTTTTTAAAAAGTCGGTGCTTGAAATAAAGCTTTTTTTATTGATGATTGCAGTGTTAATCATTTTAATTATAGGCCTATTAATTGTATAATAAACCTGTTTTGAAAGACCCTTTTAAAAACATTTTCAATGAGGAGTAAGCTAGCCTAATCTTTTTTATCCTCGCAGCGCGTCAGTTATGCGGTGATGCGCTATGAAATTATTGCGAGGCAAATTAATTGTAATATTAATTTAATAATAAAAGTAACGTAATAATATTAATAGGCCTAATAATCGGAAGAATGTAGCAGGCCTACATTAATTGAAAATGCCAAATTAGATATAACTAAAGTGTATAAAATTATTTTATTCAGAAAATTTTTGTAAATTCGTTATTAAATTAATAGGCCTACAAATTAGGAAACAGGTGCAGTTAATCGCCGGCGTCAGTCACTAAATTTATATAGGCCTATATAAAAATATCTTGTGAAGTAATAAATAATCTTTGTGAGGATGACTGGCAACAGCTGAGCTTAAATTCTTTAGACACCGCACACCAAACGACTTTGAACACCGACTGAAAACACTGACTGAGCTCAAATGACATTCATAATTGGACGAGGCTGAATTCAGCTTCTTATTCACAGCTTCTTATTGACGCTATCCGTTCCACCTTAAAAACGCGTTTCTTAGCTCTTTTTACTGCGCTCAGGGACCGCTTAGGGACCGTCTCTATTTGTGTCTTTTTTTCAGAAACGAACAATTACCTATTTTAAAATGTAAATAACACTGAGATAAGAGCGAAAACGGGCTGTCAACATTAAATCTAATTACATTATATAATAATAATAATTACTGCACTCAAAGGATGACATGCACGTTTAATAATTAACGTATAATGTAATTAGCCGTCAGGCCCGTCCGCTGCCTACGCCCCTGATTCAGAACATTGCTAAAAGTATTCTGGTAATTGTTTCATAAGTGAATCAGTGAAACTTTAAAAAACACTGTTCTAATTGAGTGTTTTGGACTATGTAAATGAGTTTCACAGGAGAAAATCTGCACGTTCCAGATTTTAGAACCCTTTGGTGCTCCAGGATTTTGGCATCCCACAGTGCTTTGAGTTCAAGTCTGCTGAAAAGGATTCCTGCTCCTTTCCTCACTGCATTCTTAGAAGTCATTGACACCAGACTGCTCATTCAACCAGATGGAACATAAATATCACTTATCCAAACCACCTCTTACCAGAGACCTTGGCATTTTCATATATTATCAGTGACCCTGGACCACAAAACCAGTCTTAAAGGGGTCATATGATGCTTTTTTAAAGATCATTATTTTGTGTATTCGGTGTAACAGAATATGTTGACATGCTTTAATGTTCAAAAAACACATAATTTTTCAAATACTGTACATTATTGTAGGTCCTATATGCCCCGCCTCTCTCAAACGCTTCGTTTTCTACAAAGCCCCCTCCTTAATATTTAGATTTATTTTATTTTTTTTGCACCCTCAGATTCCAGATTTTCAAATAGTTGTATCTAGGCCAAATATTGTCATATCCTAACAAATCATACATCATTGGAAAGCTTACTTATTCAGATGATATGAATGGTATAAATCTCAATTTAAAAAAAAAAAAAAGACCCTAATGACCAGGGTCAAATATGATTTTCTAATTTACATTAGATGTTAATGTCATTTAATAACACTTATTTTTTATTTGTTTGATGCATAATAAGGTTCTTCACCTTATTAGTTTCAGAGAAGCAACATTTTTTCCAATAATGTAAAACTGGCATAGCAACACCCAACTTAATAATTTGCATTTTATACAATGCATGTTATTCCTTCACCATCCATGGTATTCTTTTAGTAGTTATTGATTAAAAAAAATTTTAATCTTTTGTTAGTAAAAATTATTTTATTACACTTGTGCATTTTCTTTTCCTTCTTATGTGCATAATACAGTAAGAGGCTCTAGAAAGTAATATATCACAAATCTTTCAGACTGGTCGATTACAAGCTCCCTCCATTTTTTATTTATTCAACAATCATAACATTTAATTATGGTTAAATGCTATTTCCCTCCCACCTTTCCTAAGTTGTATCATTTTCTCTTCCCTCTCCCACCCAGTTCTCATCACTGTATGTGAATAGTGTTAAGGACACTTTACGCACCACTTTAGCTTCTTGTCTAGAAAATATCTGTCCTCTCTCCTTCAGGCCATCATGTGCTACTCCCTCTAACTACTCCTAAACACCTGTCTAAACTTAGGGCTGCAGAGAGAAAATTACGGAAATCAAAGATCCAGCTGACCTGAGTATGTATCAGTGTCTGCATTCATCTTTTTCCACCAGGTCCACACTGCCAAAATGTCACATTTCCGCATCAAGATAAGCTGCATTTCGACACATACAGTCTCTTTAAAACATTCAATTATCTCCTCTGACCCCCTCCTCCACCTTACACCAGCTCTTTAACAGCTGATGATTTTGTTAACTTCTTCACAAAACTACAAGCATCAGCATTCATTTCTCAGCTTCATATACCAACAGACTCAGACTGTCCACATCCACAGCTAACAAAATCCTCTCCTCCTGCTCACACAAAGGCAGAGATAGTTGTCATTCTGTTGGATCTATCCACTGTCTGTGTCATAGGGATTCCTCAGGGATCAGTTCTTGGACCCCTGTCTCTTCTCCATATACACATTACATCATTGGGACCCATTATTTATGCACATAGTTTCTCCTATCATTGCTGTGCTTATGACACACAGCTGTACTTTTCATTTCAACAAGATGACCCGATGCACGCATTTCAGACTGCCTGATGGATATCTCGGCATGTATGAAAGAACATCACCTATAGCTCAACCTAACAAAGACAGAGCTTCTTATCTTCCCTGCCACTCGGACTGTACATCACTATTTCACCATCCAGCTAGGTTTATCAACAATAATATCAGGTTCAGTCAGAAATCTTGGGGTAATCTTTGTTGTAATCAAAGGTATCAGACTAAGTAACAAGGTACACACAGCAATAGTTCACTAGTATTACACCATTTACATGGTCCTTTTGAAGAAGTAGCAGTAGATCAGCATTTTGGGGGCTTTCATTAAGTTGTATTGTGTTCATGCAATTTGTTTGTTCTCTTCTTTGTTGAGGGATATTATGTATGTGTACTTGTGCAACAGCAGCATAATCATATCTTACATGTTCTTATGTCTTGGCAACAGCAGATCTCTGTACTTGCTCTCCAGCAGCAACACAGCAATAGCAGAATTAATAGTAGCGCCTATCATGTGCATAGCATATAGTTCTCCAAGATGAAAAATATTAACATTATTTTATCCATTTAGTGGTGAAAAATTAACTTCACTTAAATTCCACTCTTATGTAAAAGTACAGATACCACACCAACAATATTACTTAGGGGAAAGTAAATCCATCCATCAATCCATATTTTTTTCCAAACTGTTTGTCCCATGTTGAGTTGCAGGGATGCTGGACCCTATCCCAGTGTAACGGGGTGACAGAGACGTGAGGCGAGCAGATCCACTTGCAAGGCTTTATTCAATGACATGGTCAATACAGGCAAGAGTCAAAACACCAGTAAACCAGCAAGACAAGATTATGATTAGGAACTGAAAACTAGACAGGCTCCGTAGAGTAGCTATTGCTTGGAGAGAGATAAACGCATACAATACTCAGCGACTAGAGCAGGATCAGAGTGAGTGATTGGATGCAGGTGAGTGCGCAATCAGTGCAGTGGAGCATGGGAGATGTAGTCCAGAGTGATGTGCGAGTGTCAATATGGTGAGAGAGCGACCTCTTGTGTTCATTGGATGAAAGTCCATGGACCGGATTCGTGACACCAGCATCTTCGTCACAAGCAGAGAAAACTCTTGGTGGATGGCCATTTCACACACAAAAATTCCATCTATACAACAAACATATTGCTTTAATGAGTAACATTGTGACTGACACAGTAGTGAAGGAAATTATGTTTGTTTGTTTTTTCAAGAAAAAGTTGGCCAGGAAGCATCTTACATACACTGCCTACACTGGTGGTTCTGCAATCAAAAATAGGTGTATATGTGCATTTACTGTCAAGAGTTAGACTAAACTTATAATGTTATCAAGATTTTTACATAAAAAAACATCATAATTTAGAAGTAATAGGCTTTTTCTGTTCTGTTTTAACCCCCCTCAGCAGAATGCTTTGTTTGAATAGGTGTGGCGGATTGTAGACTTGGAAGTAAATGCCCACTGATTGGATAGCTGTGTATGTTTGACAGCATACATTCCTCATAGACGGACACTGCTGTGATTTAGGTAAAAAATTCATAAATAATTCAATACATATCAAATGATCTGTAAAAAGAGACAAAGCAATAGTGACCACATGATGAGTGAAGTGAAAGTGAAGTTATGTGTGGCCAAGTATGGTGCCCCATACTTGGAAATTGTGCTCTGCATTTAACCCATCCAAGTGCACACACACAGTGGTGAACAGACATGCACCATGAACACACACCCGGAGCAGTAGGCAGCCATATTGCTGTAGTGCCCGGGGAGCAGCTGGGGGCTCGGTGCCTTGCTCAAGGGTTTCACCTCAGTCATGGAATGTATTGAGGGTGGAAGGGAGCGCTAGTTATTCCCTCCCCCCACCAACAATTCCTGCCGGACATGAGACTCAAACCCACAGCCTTCGGGTTACAAGTCAGACTCTTTAACCATTAGGTCACGACTGCCCCAACTGTGAGAACAGTTATGCTGCATTCACGCCATATCGTAATTACTGTGATTTCGAGATGACAACATGTGACGTTCTACTTGGAGCTGTTCACACCCTTGGGCTCATACCCGGAAATATCAATGCCTAAGTATAACGCCTAATGAATCTGAGGTGGTCAGGTAGTACAAGTCGTAGCTTTCAGAGTGGTTAATAGAGTGGTTGCCTACATTCCACAAGCTGTTGTTTTGGCAGACTGTCTTCAATATAAGCTACTAACAAGAAAGTTTTGAGTTATGAAACTTACAGGATGTTTTTTATAGTAAAATGACCTCTTATATGTCCAAATATCAAGGGAATTTTGGTTTCTCAGTTCATGACCCCTTTAAATCTGTCAAAATGACAAACAGCACTTTGATTATCCTTCAATGTATTACTATTTGGAAATGACAGAAAACTTTGAATTAATGCTAACTATGATTAAAATGCCTTATACTGTGTTAGTTTATTTATGTTGCTCAATCCTACCAACAACATGCTGCAAGAAGAAATACAAACCCTATAACTGGCCTGAAATTGTATCTTCAGCTGTCAAATGCATCGCAGTGAAAAAGAATTCTGAGTGGACCCTTAGCCAACAAATAAATAAATACCTTATAAGGTATTTCTTATGCTCAAATGGCGTTAAAAAAATCTTACTTTTCAGGCTAGACCAGCCAATGCGCATGTGCAGTTATAACACGCTTATATAACTGCGCATGCACATTGGCTGGTCTAGCCTCAGGTTTCTATGGGAACCAGAGCTTCTAACGGCCGCTGCAGTGACGCAAGGACTTTACCAATCGGCAATTGGCTCTTTCACTTAGAAGGCGGGACTATTCCGCCATATTGCGCATTGCCGTTTCTCCCATTCAAAAGTATAGGAGTGAACTGTCTTTGTATTTCTGTAGTCTTTGCTATACTTCAGTTCTTTGAACCACGTTTTTGGTGAAAGATTGTTTCAATGAAGGTTCAATGTTGGCCACAGCACTTGAAAGTGAGACTTTTTTTTACATGTCAACTCTATAAAGCCCGTCATAGATTTAACAAATACCATTGTGGAAACGGAGCGCATCATCGCAAAGCAATATATAACTCCAGAATCAAGATGAAGGCGTGTCAGCACTCAGCAGAAGATGAATACTAAAAAATTACTTTATTAACAACACAAAATAGCCTACTTAAGATATGTCCAGTATTTTCCATGTAACATGAAAATTATGCACTGTCACATTCGGGGCCTCCACCACCATGTTTTAGAACTCCTTCACTGTGATCAAGAACTTTTTTTTAAAGAACAGCAATGAATAAACTCATCAGCTTGTGCATCTTGTGGAACCTTGCAAAGAAAAATGCAACAAATGGATAGAGTATGTGGTATGTGGCCAGTGCTGGTCGATACGATTTGTGTAAAACAAGAATGCATTCTACAAACTGAGGTAAAACAGCAGATATACCCAGTCAGGTCTTGGATGATGGTGCATTTAATCGGCATCCAAGGATCAGCTAGACCAGTGCTTCCCACTAAACCACACAACATCGCCACAATAAGAGAGATGGCAGGTTGGTAGCATAGGCTACACCTACATTTTACCAGAGTCAATGAAGTTGGTGGTGATAACCTTTTTTTTTTTTTTACAGAGTCGCAATCTTCTTCCTGTTGGCTACATAAAACAGAAAGAAAACCTACTATCAAAAGTTATGCCCATTACTTTGGAATATATTACCTTTTTGATATAGGCCTATTAACATTTTTTACGGAAGTAAATTATTGTCAAAAAACAAAAAAACTGATGCATGTGTAGATTATCCTCCCCTTCACATCTGTCACAATATTTTTGATTTATGTTTTATCTTTGCTGTTTAAATAAACCATATATTTAGCATATTTCATCAGGGCATCTTGCTTTATTCATTTTTTATTGATTAATTTCTTAAATAACCAAACTTCTAACATAAGGGCAAATCCCTATAGCGCAGCTGATGACCCTTTGAAGTGATGCTTGGGTGATCAAGAATATTCAAATATACAAATGAATTTCCTTGGATTCCTGCTTCCTCGTTTTTTATTTTATTTCTTGCATCCTAAGGGTGTGTAGTTTCAGGATAATCTCAGCATAAGACACAAAATGAGAAACACTTTGGGAGTTTCAAAGTCATCATTTGATTGGTTAAATTCTGCAGGAATTTAGAACTGTTTTGTTCTTTAACAGAAGAACAGAAATATATAGAATTGCAGAATAACAGAAACAGAAAAAATACAGAGGTGTTTTAAAGGGGTCATATGATGCGATTTCAAGTTTTCCTTTCTCTTTGGAGTGTTACAAGCTGATTGTGCATAGATAAGATCGCTGAAGTTGCAAAGACTGAAGTCTCAAAACCAAAGAGATATTCTTTATCAAAGTTAAGACTCTGCCACGCCCCCCTAAAACGGCTCATTCTAACACGCCCCCACATATCTACATCACTATCTGGGAAGATTTGCATAACGCCGCCAAAATGTTCAAACATGAGCTCCTGTCTAACTCTGTCTTATATTTCATCTGGTTCGCACTGTGTGAATAACTTTTACAATTATTTTTAATGAGACCAGAAAGGCAAAACATGCAATCGGACATAAACGTCATCGTGGCAATGTACAGTAGGTGGCGGTGATGCTCCAAAACAGCGAACGGCCATTAAACAAGAAGAAGAAGAACCTTTCGTATTAACGAGAGATGAGTGTTTATCACATTGGTAAACCTAATAGACAATAATAAGGTTATATAGGTTTGCTTCCGTTCAATACATGATATTTGTATATTTGTTATGTACAAGTGAACATTTCGTCTTGGAAATGCACTGTATTGGAATTGTGAAGCGATAGATGTCCATGTTATTGGAGGCAGGTAAGATTATGTTAACTGACATTTCATTTTTAAATATTCTTATTAAGGTTAAAGTTAGCTGCACGGCACGCTTTCAGTTTTAATTAGATTTCTGCCACGGTATGATGTGCGAATTGTTCCGTCAAGTATGTTTTTTCTTCTTCATTGTTTGACTAGATTGTGATCATTGATGACGGTTAACGTTGTTTGTTTAGATATTAATTTATAATCATTCTCTGCTGACTGAATACAGAAATCTTCGAATCAGATGATGCTCTATAATGAAATTATTATACTTATTTTAGATATTATAGATAGATTCTTTAACATTTATACATTTGCTTACAATTTATTTATTTAAAATATAAACATTTACACTTATTGACATTTTAATACAGGGCAGTGGACCTCCAGGACCAGACTTGAAGAACCATCCAGTAGGATGACTGCGTTTTGTGTAGTCTTGCTTTACTTTATTTAAAACCTATTGTCTAAGATCTCCTGTCTTAGGCCATAGGTTGTGTAAAAAATGCTAAGGTGGATTTCAGCAGATGAGTCCGGCTCTGCGCATGGAGTAAGTATTACACATGCTTTTGTTTAAATGTCTCATAATGATGATTGTTTTTCTGTGATGCATATGATCAGAAATCAGCCTTATATGTTTAGTGTGGGAATGTCTAGGAGTGAAGAGTGTCTTTTAATTTTAAATAATTGCAAATATGTCAGCATATTTATTTTGTGTGCAGCTGTGTGGTAAGCAAGTCACTCGGTTATAGCAAAATAAAACTCTTCAGGGTAATACGAGAACCCTCACCCCTTTACATAGTGCAATTCATAAATGTCCATCAGCATTAATAGATCCTTTGCTTTTCTCAGGCTCCTGGCTCCCCGCAGGTGGACATGGGCAGCGAAATGAGATTTGCTGAGGTCACTGAGCAGCTAACGCAGATGGAGGAACTTGTGGCCCATTTAAAAGAGTTGATCAGGGAAAAGGATGCAGCACTCAGCAGTAAAGATGACCAAGCCAAGGTATTTTACCGTTTACAAATATGCTTAAATGGTCAATGACGCTTTTTTCTCTCTTTTTTTTTTCTTTTTACATTTAGTTTATTAAAAATGCATTACAATGTTAACATGCATTCAAACATACAGTGACTTTATTACATCACTATTTACTTTTACTTTTAGTCATTTAGCAGACGCTTTTATCCAAAGCGACTTACAAATAAGAAAAAGTAATTAAAACTAAAAGCTAAAACTCTATAAATACTATATATATACACATTTAAGAAAATAAAATAAATTAAATAAAAATGACAAATGCATACAACTTTGCCGGTGTCCCTGCCCGGTGGAGTCGCACGGTAGAGTCGATGGTCTTTACACTCTTCGGTCTTCACACGACCGCAGCCGCGGTAAACTAAGCTTTTTTTTTTATTATTCGTTTAACACAACTCAAATTGAATTCAGCTGGACACTTTCCTGTTTATCACAACAAATGGCCAAGCAAAGCGCACGACATTGACACTATTTATGGCAAGCATGTATTCATGTATTTTCTCTTCCCAAATTCTCAATCACATTTTTATTTTTATACATTCCAATTTTTTGCAAATGAGATATTACTGGTCATATCCACCTTTTTCTGAACGAGGAAGTCTCGCCTAACTGGAACAGTGCTTTACATTTCTGGTCTCTGGTGTTTCTAGTCAAATTAACATATTTTCAGAGCCGGTAATATAACCTTAAACCTATGAAAATGGTTTTAAAAAGCACATGGCTCCATAGTTTCATCACTTTAAAGTGTCGCAATGACCGTCTTTTTGCAGTAACTCGTCTGTCATAGTTTAATGAGTGCATAGATGACATGAAGCGACCCACGGTTAGCTGCGTTGAAAACAGATGAGGGCACATATCCTACATACAGCTCAATCGGGGCGAAGTTTGTGGGATTTTGTCCACAAAATGATAAGAGCACACGTTATTTTATTATTTCACACACAGTAACTTAAGCGCTGCAAGCCATGCAAACAGCGCCGGACATTGTCAGATTTGCTGGTGGTAAGTTACGCAAAACAAGTACAGGAATTCCTTAAGCTTCTTGCCATTACTGTGGCAGCCAACAACAGCACAGCTTAACCCTGTGCGTATTTTTATATTCAGTTAAATTGAAAAAGTTTCAATTCAGTCAATCTTTTTTTACCCCATTTTAACATGGATTTCTATGGAGCGGAACACGAGAGCACCCAAGCGTAAGTTGGAATCCATCATTGGTTACTCAGGAAAAAGGTGGATAGTGCATTCATACAGATAGTCTTGTCTTATGAGTTTCTGTCTTTATCTGACCTCACATTAAATTTTAAAACTATGTGTACTTGTTAAGTAAGGTAAGGCACATCAAGTTTATTTTCACTGCACACCATCATAATTTTGTGATTGTGAAGAACATAAAATTCACTTTCCGATCTTTTACAAATTTGCTTTGGAATGTGGGGAGAAGACATTAGACTAGAGAGAGAGGCTTTGTCCAGCCCTCTCAAAGTACATAGCAGGATATAAAACATTTATCTTGGAAATGCAATTAAACTTGGCTTACTTCCAAACTTTTGTGTAATTTCTATTTCTTTCCATGTTCTTGGACTTTAACTTATATTGCACTTTTACAAGTCTGCCTTCTGCATGCTGACAGTTTTGCACATTGTGCTTTGTTCAGGGATCAGATGTCATGTGACGCATGACGTGGCACTACTTAAAAATTATATCCTCTTAACGTACATAAAGTAATTTAAATATCAGCCATTTACCAATGCAGTTTTACGCTAGACCATTATTTGCACAGATTGAACAAGTGTTGTTATTGAAAAGCAAATCATAATCATAAAAATTGCATCTAGTTTTTTTGTACTGTCCATTAAGCTGATTCACACAGCGTTTTTATGATTTACTTATATTTTTTTAAATTAAAATGTTTACGGGGTGAGAAAATAAAAACAACATTGGAACAGAAAGAAACAGGAAAAAAAAAGAGAAGTAATAATGAGAATAACGAAATGTATACTCCTTAATACATGGAATTATAATGAAAAAATCATAACTGAATTCACATGAATGATCTTCAAATGTTTCCATTTCCTTGGTTCTTATTATAGTATGTAGCTTCTGTGTCTGTATGTTTGTGCACACATAAGGAAATAATTACAATATATAGTCAGTCCCTATTGCTTACAGTTCTCAGAGTTGATTTATGAAGTGAGTTGTGTGTGTTTGTTTGGTAGGAGCTGACAGAACAAATGCAGCGCTTGCGGGGTGAGAAAGAAAACTTTCAGTCAAAGCTGGAGGCAGAACGTCACATTACTCGGGCTCGGATCAAGGATCTGCTGGAGAAACATGAAGCAGAGCTGCTCAGTGCTGCTGATAAACATGAGACTGAGTTGTCAGAGAAGGAGCAGGCCTTACGCAGACAGCTTGAGACTCTTCAGCGCTCTATATCACAGCCCGCAGATGCATCAGCAAACCAATCCACCTGCATCAAAGCTCAGAGAGTCACAGAGCTGCAAGGTAGACAATCATGTCACATGCTTAAAGTCGGTGTAAAGAGAATTCTGAGAATTGTTTCTAAATGCATTATAAATGTTAGAAATGTATTGCAGAAACACATTACAAAGACTCTGAACTATGTAGTACTGAATTGTGGAGTTAAACAGTTTTTCACCAATTCTGTGTTCAGGATTTTTTTGGGTGGGGCTAAAACGGTGGCTCGATGACGCAATGGAGCCACCGAGCATGGCCCCTCCCCTAACAC
>NW_015656206.1:242114-245699 GCF_001515625.1 Sinocyclocheilus rhinocerous
GTGTAAAGAGAATTCTGAGAATTGTTTCTAAATGCATTATAAATGTTAGAAATGTATTGCAGAAACACATTTCAAAAACTCTGAATTATGTAGTACTGAATTGTGGAGTTAAACAGTTTTTCCACAATTCTGTGTTCAGGATTTTTTTGGGTGGGGCTAAAACGGTGGCTCGATGACGCAATGGAGCCACCGAGCATGGCCCCTCCCCTAACACTATAAGATGTGTGTTCGACTTGAAGCAGCACTGCGCAGATCGATCGTGTGACATCAAAGTACAGAGCTATAGAGAGCAGATGGCTCCTCATGCTTTCGAATCGCTCTCGTGTCATACACTGGTCATTCTGCACAGCCCTGCTTCAAGTCGAACACACCTAATAACTACAGCGCAGTGGTTTGCCCGCTCAATCGCGAGTTACTGCCGTTCGTTACTACAGCCTAGACGTTGCTAGCTAGCTATGCCTTCGTCACGTAAATGCATAATACCTGGTTGCAGTACAACACGATTTACAAAACAGCTCGGTCTCCTCATTTAAATAAGCTGCAGAGGAAGACAGTTGAGAGAGAGACGGCAGCTTTTCCGTGAGTGGGCGTGGTTTCAGCACCGCCAGTGGACACTCCCCCAGCATCTGAGAGCAGAGAATACTGCTTATTTTATTCACTCGGCGGGTTTTTTTAGCATTCAAATTTGGCTGGGTGGTTAATAACAAATTTTTCTGTGGTGTGATAAATTCAGAACACACATTTAATATTGACTTTACACGGACTTTAAAGAATTTTGTCTGCAGTTTGACCTTCCTTTCTCAAATGATCTCAATGTTGGTTAAGCACCTGTCACAATAACTTGGAATTGTAAAATTTTGTTTAAAGATCTATAAACTTTTATCTTAATGGATCACTTAATGTAGCAGTGTCTAACGTGTCCATTTAGGGATGTGCCATAAACTAGTAATTTGTAATTTGTTTTAGGGAAAACACCACATTGTAAAATAAGGTTTAGGAAAGAAGTCCGTATTTCTCTCTGCTTCCAGTATACTGTCCAAATTAATTTAATTTACAGTTTCATGTAGCTCTAATCTGTTATAGAGCATTACATCTGTGTCATTTATATTCC
Source organism: Sinocyclocheilus rhinocerous (assembly GCF_001515625.1). NCBI lineage: Eukaryota > Metazoa > Chordata > Actinopteri > Cypriniformes > Cyprinidae > Sinocyclocheilus > Sinocyclocheilus rhinocerous. The sequence goes on from NW_015656206.1 coordinate 243,226, forward strand.
TATAAAGTTTATTCATGATTTTATCAAACAGCGCTGTGTTTCCCAAAAGCATCTTAAGCCTAAGATGATCGTGGCTCCATTGGTGACAATAGTTCTACGATCAACTTAAACTTAGAATGCTTTTGGGAAACGCAGCCCGGTATGTTCATGATGATTAAAAGATAAAAATAAAAAAAAGAGGTCCGTTGTTAAAAAAAAAAAAAAAGGTCCCACTTTATATTAGGTGTCTTAAAATAATATACTTAATAATATAATGTATTGCTAGGTACAATTCAATACAAACATTTTTGAATTTGCACTTAATTGTGTTGTGTTGTGATCTCATAGCCTTGTAGAGCCTAGTTCTTGATGTGAATGAAGTCTATCTTACCAGTCATAAAGGCAAATTTATTTAAATTAAGCTGAATAAATAAGCTTTCCATTGATGTATGGTTTGTTATGATAAGACAATATTTGGCCGAGATACAACTATTTGAAAATCTGGAATCAGATGGTGCCAAAAAAAAAAAAATCAAATATTGAGAAAATCGCCTTTAAAGTTGTCCAAATGAAGTCCTTAGCAATGCATATTACTAATCAAAAATTCTTATTTTTTAAAAACATATTTACGGTAGGTAATTTACAAAATATCTTCATGGAACATGGTCTTTACTTAATATCCTAATGATTTTTGGCATTAAAAAAATCGGTAATTTTTACCCATACAATGTATTTTTGGCTATTGCTACAAATATACCCGTGCTACTTAAGACTGGTTTTGTGGTCCAGGGTCACATATGTCATGTTTTACAAATGTAGCAGACACCTTCTTATAATGTGCCTACATGATAGTAAAAGGGTGTTTATTATTTTCAGTTAAAGATATTTTAAACTCTCAGTGTCCTTCCTTCTCAGTGGCTTTGTTTTAATATTTCAGTCTGTTTTGTTCTGTCCAATTCAGCCCAAGTGAAGCTGAAAGAAGCAGAGACCAGTAAAGCAGAAGCAAAGTTCTTAAAAATGAAAGCATGGTCCAAATCTAGGATCAGGCAGCTCGAGAAGGAACTCAAAAAAGTTAAGGTAAGAAAGTATATTATTTTTCATTAGATTTGCACAGATGAATATCCAGCTAAATTAAACTAACTGCATTCTGTTTTTGACTTTAGTCTGGAGTATGTCTCGACATGTCCCCTGATGTCACGACCTTACATAGTCGCGTTACTGAATTGCAAGAGGAGAGAGAGGAAATGCTCAGCAAACTGGAGCTGTATGAAGATATGAAGTCAAAAAATGGTATGAAGAAGTGGAGCCAGTTAGTTTAAAATGTAATTTATTTGCATTAGGGATGGAAGTTTTATTTCTTTTTTCTATTCAAGCACTCAACAGATGCAGTAATTGCCCAAATTGATGTCTGGAGATGATATTTCTTAATATTTGCTTTTAATAACCCTACACAATTAAAATACATTGGTAAGAAGTAGGGATGCGCGATATTGGATTTTTGCCGATATCCGATATGCCAATATTTTTCATCTCATTTTGGCCAATAGCCAATGCCGATACCAATATATTTCCTTTTGTTTGGAATAGGGATGCATCGATCTGATACTCAGTATCGGTATCGGCTCCGATACTGCCATTTTCGGTCGGATCGGGTATCGGTCAGATGAGTCCGATCCAAATCCGATATTGTGTGTATACTACTCTGTGTTATTGTTAAAGAGCAGGTCATATGGGTTTTTGAAAAGCATCTCTTTTGCAGTTTATAACGTAGCTATCCTTAATGAAAACAATCTGCAAAGTTGTTAATCAAACAAAAACAAACAAAAAAAGTGCAGGATAAATAAAGATATTGTCTCTCAAAAGAGAGAGTCGATTCTGAATCGCTTTAACGAGTCGTCATATTTTCGAATCTTTTGCCTGTTACGGGTATACGTCACTGGGTAACACATTTGCATAATCCCCGCCTGCCCGCAAAATACGAACTGAGTCTGACCTGCCCACAAACACTTCCGCTAGTACGATATTACTGTCTTACTGAAGTAGTTCTGATAATTCATCGTGAACCCACTATTTCCTAAGAATGTGTCGATTAATGTAGACCGACGTTCTAATAACTTCGTTTAATAATAAAGAATGTAGTGTAGCACACAGACTTTATAGCCGTTCCATAGTTTAATGTGAAGTAGAGATTACTATTTAAGTCAAGTTCACGTAAAGTCTTCTCCCCGTTGCATCTGTCTGTCATCCTCCATTCAGCGTTCAAACTGCATGTCGTGTTCGGTTTACTACAGTCAAAACGATGAAACTCTCTTCAAGAGTGCACAATAACTGAGATTTAAAACCGTTAAAAGAAAAGGCTCAATAAAATATCACACAGATATAATACACTACGCATGATATCTCTTCCCTTTTTTTTATGCGGAGCACTGCGCGCTGTGACTCCGTGTTGCTTCAAGCACATCATTCTGCGCACGGGATGCGCATAAGCGCTTTGT
>NW_015656206.1:245984-248637 GCF_001515625.1 Sinocyclocheilus rhinocerous
CCTTTCGTATTATAATACTTTTGCGCAATGAAAGATTATTAATAGTCTTTTTTTGTTCTGTTCTATTATATGTTGCTGCCTTCATTACTGTGCTATGCATTTAAAAGAAATGTCTTTTAATTTGATAGTGTATGTATATATATATATATATATATATTTAGGCTATTTGCTTTTTATGAATGTATTTTACAACAATACAAAGAGCAATGTGTAACATTTTTACCAGATTTAGTCCTACACTTATTAACCTTTATTTGTTGCCCACTAAATAATGTTGCTTCACTAAATGTTTAGTTTAGTTTCATGTTTTGTTTTTATATAATTATTGTGCACTCATGGTTTTTCTAGAATAACTTATGCTGCTGAATTATCCACTAACCTAGATTATAATAGTATTTTTTTGTCATAGATTATGATTATATATTTTTTCATTTGTTATTTTTCATTAAAATGAAGTTGTCTATATTTAGTAGATTGTGTATAACACACACAAGAGTGATGATCAGCTGAACACAGAAGTATAGAAATTCTACATTGATTTAAAAAAAACTTTGCTGGTATCGGATCGGATCGGAACTGAAAAAATTGTATCGTTGCAACCCTAGTTTGGAAACAACACCAAGTCTCACCTGTGTGGAAATTATAAGCAAGTTATTTTTAATTTTGGTTAGTTTTGAACAAGAACTTGTTTGTTATAATTAAATAAACAATAATGAAGTTCTTTTATAATGATAGTACATCGAAGCTTTGAAAATAACTATAAATAAACTATATATCAATCGCTGCATTATTTTTTTCAGAAAGATGCAGTAGTAACCTTAACATTTTATTTTAAGATTTAACATTTGAAGATGGTCTAAACCAAAAGAGTTGTAAAAATTCTGAAAATATTTTAGAGCTAATAATTTGTTTTAAAAATATGACATTACACATTAATGAATAAATCAGAATATATCAAATTATTTAATTTACAAGTGTCATGTTTTTTTTTTTTTCAATTCATGTAAGCTATAGCTTCTGACCTTTAAATCAAAACATACTCATTATTTTATGGCATCAATTACTGCTTTATTTAATCAGAAACGCAGTCTAAATGTTATTTATGTATTTTACTTTAATTTTATTAGAAGTAGGACAACAGCGCCCCCTACGGAATTAACTCTTTACCGAACGGGCATTAGAACCCGGGGGAGACTGCCGCTGTTGCCGCTGCACGTGCTACTGTTTTACTCTATCATACACTGAACGCTCATTCTGTGCGTGCATTCTCAGTTTAAATCTAATCTCTCAGTGAATCTAATCCACCATTCAGGCAAAACTTTGCTTCAAGAATGAGCCAAAGTGTTGACTTGATCTAATCGCTAGCACACCATGAGCACATGTGAGTAAGCGTATTCCTCTTATCAGCAAGACATATCGGCAGAATTGTTCATATCAGGCAGATGTCGATATTTACATTTAAAGCCATTATACATAATATCGTCCATCTCTAGTAAGAAAACACTAACTTGGTTAAGGTATTTAACTTTATTTATTTATTTATTATTTAATAATTTGAGAAAAAAAGCAAACTACAGCTTATTATGGAAATTGGGTTTATTTTACTATACTAAAAATACATAGGAAAACAAAAAGCTCACAGGAAATAAATCATACATTTAATATAAGAATATAATCAGTAATTAACATATTGTTGGTTGTCCCTTGTTTTCGATTACAGCAGTCTTTCTCTAGGGCAGTGCTCAATAAGTTATGCACATTACTTACTTTTATTGATTGACTGATTGATTGTATGACAAAATTTGTCATGTTGCATTGCATTACTACAAATGAAACAATTGAGCACATGCATTAGTTTTACACTCCCTTGGCCAGACATTATTTTTGGCCACTACTGTATTTGATCAGGGGTATTATAATTGACCAACAATTGAAAATACCAGGTATAATATAATAATTTTCATCACATTTTTTAAACTGTTGGCCAGATGGACGTTTTTTTAAGCATCTCCCATATTCATTCATTATAGACCATGTTACAAAAAGTACAAAAATCTTAATGACCAACTGAAAGAAATGCTCAGAAAAATTGTCTCTCTGCCCTTCCGGCAAATAATTTTCAAAATGTGGCTGGCTTGACCACAGTTGTGTATTAGGGTAGCATGGTATGCCAGTTCTACAGTAGTATTGCAATGCCCAAGTCTCAAAACACCAGCAATGCCACAGTATTTTCCAGGGGTAGTACAGTGATACACAGTAGTATATTCATACATGCAGTACTAAAGATGACGATAGATGTGGATTTATAGATAATAAAATGGTGGCAACATAAAGAATTGTTTTGATAGAGCGAAACAATACATTTCTAGTTTCAAAATTATTTGTTCTTCAGGCATTCCTCTTTAAAAGACAAAAAGGTTCAGCTGTATGCAAAGTGACACATTTTAACCCCTGAAAATTTGTACAATTTAACATTTTATTCATGGAGCCATTCAGAACCCATACCTCTGCTTCTACTATGCAGAGCCTTTAAAGGGGTCATATGATGCGATTTCAAGTTTTCCTTTCTCTTTGGAGTGTTACAAGCTGATTGAGCATAGATAAGATCCCTGAAGTTGCAAAGACTAAAGTCTCAAAACCAAAGAGATATTCT
>NW_015656206.1:249125-252625 GCF_001515625.1 Sinocyclocheilus rhinocerous
AAAAAAAGCAAACTACAGCTTATTATGGAAATTGGGTTTATTTTACTATACTAAAAATACATAGGAAAACAAAAAGCTCACAGGAAATAAATCATACATTTAATATAAGAATATAATCAGTAATTAACATATTGTTGGTTGTCCCTTGTTTTCGATTACAGCAGTCTTTCTCTAGGGCAGTGCTCAATAAGTTATGCACATTACTTACTTTTATTGATTGACTGATTGATTGTATGACAAAATTTGTCATGTTGCATTGCATTACTACAAATGAAACAATTGAGCACATGCATTAGTTTTACACTCCCTTGGCCAGACATTATTTTTGGCCACTACTGTATTTGATCAGGGGTATTATAATTGACCAACAATTGAAAATACCAGGTATAATATAATAATTTTCATCACATTTTTTAAACTGTTGGCCAGATGGACGTTTTTTTAAGCATCTCCCATATTCATTCATTATAGACCATGTTACAAAAAGTACAAAAATCTTAATGACCAACTGAAAGAAATGCTCAGAAAAATTGTCTCTCTGCCCTTCCGGCAAATAATTTTCAAAATGTGGCTGGCTTGACCACAGTTGTGTATTAGGGTAGCATGGTATGCCAGTTCTACAGTAGTATTGCAATGCCCAAGTCTCAAAACACCAGCAATGCCACAGTATTTTCCAGGGGTAGTACAGTGATACACAGTAGTATATTCATACATGCAGTACTAAAGATGACGATAGATGTGGATTTATAGATAATAAAATGGTGGCAACATAAAGAATTGTTTTGATAGAGCGAAACAATACATTTCTAGTTTCAAAATTATTTGTTCTTCAGGCATTCCTCTTTAAAAGACAAAAAGGTTCAGCTGTATGCAAAGTGACACATTTTAACCCCTGAAAATTTGTACAATTTAACATTTTATTCATGGAGCCATTCAGAACCCATACCTCTGCTTCTACTATGCAGAGCCTTTAAAGGGGTCATATGATGCGATTTCAAGTTTTCCTTTCTCTTTGGAGTGTTACAAGCTGATTGAGCATAGATAAGATCCCTGAAGTTGCAAAGATTAAAGTCTCAAAACCAAAGAGATATTCTTTATCAAAGTTAAGACTCTGCCATTTTATTTATATAGCAGTAAATAACATTATCTCCTTTTTTTAATGTCACTACAGTGGTCAAATGGCATTTTAAAAGTTTTTTTAATTATTTAACTAACCCTGCTTATGTTATGTTGTTATATTTATTGTGAGTACAGTATATGTTTCTGATAACAGGTGAGTGAGACAGGCAGCATGGATGATGTTCAGGTGATGGAGTGGCAAGAAATGATTACCATGGTGACTGAGGCAGAAAGGGTTCGAGATCAGAGTCATGAGAAGAATGTCATGGCCTTCAGAATGAGCCACATCGAGGAGGAGAGAGAGGGTGAGGATGCTTATGCTATACACCTATTCACAAATGTTTGAAATTAATAGATTCTACCGAAAAGTATCAACAGCTGTTTGGTAGACAAACCATGACTATCAACTGTGACTTAAATAGAAGTGCATGTCTTTACGGTCGAGTGTTGCAGGGTATACTAGTGCTAGCTATGTTAATATTGTGGTACTTAAACCTTAAAGTATCGTCTTAAAGGGTTATTTGAGCTGAGCACTACATTAAGGGTTGTGTGAGTCTTCACTGGCTTCTTGATTCGATTTGATTTACAATTCATGGGTTATTGATTCAATTACAATGTGATTCATCATGATGCGGCATGTCCTTTTTTATCTTTAAATATATGTTTATACAATGCAATTAAATTTGAAATTTAAGATTAATTCAATTTAAGATTTGAATCAAACAAGTATTTTAATGCAAGTTCATTTAACCACTCACATGCAGCCATACACAGCTGTATAACTCTGAGTGCTCTTTATAGTGTACACATACAAAGCATACATGAGCATTTGAAAGCAGCCATCTGTTTGCAAGGTTCACAATTAATGCTTGTCCACTCGGTCAGGTTTTAAATGGATGTTTACATAGCAGTGGTGGACAGTAACAAAGTAATTTCTTTTTGTTACTGTACTTATGTACATTTTTCAAGTATCTGTACTTCATCTGAGTATTTTTATTTTGAGAAACTTTTACTTTTTACTTCGCTACATTCCGAAGCATAATATAAAAACATGTCATTCCTTGTTATTTTAAACTGGAGAAATCGCCACCCGCTCCGAGACTAGATAGCAGTGTCTGATTTGTGAATGAGCTGATTCTTTTCGGTGAACCTGTTAAATCAGTTCACAAATCACACTGAATGATTCATTCTCAAATTGGACTGATTGGATTGCAATTGTTCTTGAGTCAACAAGTCAGTGATTCAAATGATCTGGTCAGAGCGAATCTCCTGTTAACAATACCATGAATTCATAAGTCTGACTCAAAAGGAGCCAAGCCCGGGAGATCTTCAGAGCTTGAGTGCGCTTGTGACTGATGGCGTGAAAAGTAAGTCACTAATGCTGAATTTTAGGATTTATTATTCTAAATAAAACCATATTTAGGTCACAACTGTCAGCTGTTTGTGAACTGTATCTGCTGTAAAAGGGTGAGCTGTTTAAGCCCACTGTTTGAAATGCTTGAATGCGGACATGTCCACATTTGTGTATCTAAATACGGTGTATTTATTTTTTTTTTTAAGTAAAAACGAGACCGAACATTAAAATAATTAATGCCCATGCATCTTCCCCTCTGCTGAAGCAGTTTCGAATGAGTTTTAAACTAGTATGTTTGCTTTTTTAAAATTTTATGCATTTGCCCCATATGTTTTTACATATGGGGTAGTGGTGTGCCCGAAGCGTGAAAAAATTACGCGTTATATGGAGCCACTAAAAGGTAAGCCGCTTGCAAGCGGTAGCCTGTTGCATTACAGTACATGAAAGTTCACTTACCACATACACGGAGTAAGGAGATATGTCTGTTAGGACGATGGCGAATGATTTGCAAATCCTGAGCACCAATGACAAACATCTAATATTGTCAAATGTGTGGTAAGTACTGCCGCTCCATAGTATAGAGTCCTTGTGATCACGAATCTCAAAAGTGAAAGTGAAAGTAAAATGAGAGCGCACAATCGAAAGCGGTTTCAATAGTAGTTATATACAGTCGCCTATACTTGCCCAACGATATAATTGTGAGAAAAAGTATTGAAATATTTTTTTATCCTCCCATCTCGTAGGCTATTTATTCCCTTTAGGGTTTCCGTAGTACACTTCATTTCTTTCCCGAACACGGAACTGGGATGCGGCGGATTGCGGGAGAGGGGGTGGGGGGAAGGAATCACGATGTCAGCTTCACATCGTGATGGCTGTCAGCCATCGGCGATGGACGATGGCATCGTCTATCGGCCCAACCCTAATATATAGTCTGTGCTGAATGTTTGAATATGTTTTCTAGTATGAGAGCCTGTTCTAGTACACCCCCAAAACAAAATCAAGACTTTGTAAAAGAGCTAAAAGAGCA
>NW_015656206.1:253874-257695 GCF_001515625.1 Sinocyclocheilus rhinocerous
CTCGTAGGCTATTTATTCCCTTTAGGGTTTCCGTAGTACACTTCATTTCTTTCCCGAACACGGAACTGGGATGCGGCGGATTGCGGGAGAGGGGGTGGGGTTGAGGAATCACGATGTCAGCTTAACATCGTGATGTCTGTCAGCCATCGGCGATGGACGATGGCATCGTCTATCGGCCCAACCCTAATACATATTACACATACCCATGAGTTCATATACATTTTAATGTGTTTTCTCTAGTTATCTGTTTTTTTGGCACTATTAGTTTGGATACATGAAATGTTTATTTATTCTTTATTTATTGTCAGGTTCTGTTGTCCATGTTATGAATTGTAAACCAGGGTTAATCACTTTTGAAAAAAAATGACTGAGATATTTGGGTTTCTTATGCCCGTTTCACACTGGATGTGTAAGCAGAGTCGAAGCAGCACAGAAGCTGCATGTATGCAGAGCGTAAGCGGTGCGCATTGCCATGCCTTTTTAGTGCACAGTGTGGATGCTCTAATCTGTTAACATGGGTGCTGAAAAAAAATAAGCGCCTCGTATGACTCTAGTGTGAAACGAGCCTTACTTTCAAAATGTTTTGTTTGTTTTTTTGATTACATTTGTTTTGTAACACTTCTCTCCCACCTATTGGCCCTGAGACCCTCCTCCTCCCCATCTCCGCCTCTGCTGCTGCTCTGCATGATGGGTGCAGCCACTGAGAACAGTTTCCCATCAGTTTTGTGCATGCAGGTTTCATCGCCTCCATTGTTTGCTCCCGTCTGTGCTGCCAGTAGTTTTCTGGAACTCTTCGTCCTCTCCTAAGGAAATTCTGGCAGCACAGACGAGGCTGGCTCATGGGGTCCTGTCCTTCATCGGTTACTTTATCCTCCTTTTTCTGCCTTTTCCCCCCTTCTCTACTTGGCCTCACTGGCCAAGTCTCTGCTATAAAACAGACCTTTGTCAGCTGTCTATATGGTGTTTTAGTTTTTTATATGTCCAACATTATTACACCTCCGAATTATAAAGTTCACATTTTCACAGGGAAAAATTCTGTAATCATTTACTCATTAATTTACTGATTTTGAAAAATGTCTGAGCCCTTACTGAACAAAAAGGGTGAACAACAAGTAAATGATGATAGAATTTTTTTTTGACAAAAATTTTTTGTTTTTTTGTCTGTACAGTGAAAGTCAGTGGGTACCAGTGTTGTTTTCTTTATATTTATTTTATATTTTATTTTTGTGTCCTTGTTGTCTGTTGGTTTAAAAACCTAGCTCACTTATCTTTTTACTCCCAAACTCCCCAAAATTACGTCTTTATAATTAAAAATGTTAAGGGAAATATTTAAAGGGGTCATATGACGTTGCTAAAAAAGAACATTATTTTGTGTATTTGGTGTAATGAAATGTGTTTATGCGGTTTAAGTTTCAAAAAACACATTATTTTTCACATACTGTACATTATTGTTTCTCCTCTATGCCCCTTCATTCTGAAACGCGTCGATTTTTACAAAGCTCATCGTTCTGAAAAGCGAGGTGTGCTGTGATTGGCCAGCTATCCAATGCGTTGTGATTGGCTGAATACCTCAAGCGTGTGATAAAAAATGACTGAGATATTTGGGTTTCTTATGCCCGTTTCACACTGGATGTGTAAGCAGAGTCGAAGCAGCACAGAAGCTGCATGTATGCAGAGCGTAAGCGGTGCGCATTGCCATGCCTTTTTAGTGCACAGTGTGGATGCTCTAATCTGTTAACATGGGTGCTGAAAAAAAATAAGCGCCTCGTATGACTCTAGTGTGAAACGAGCCTTACTTTCAAAATGTTTTGTTTGTTTTTTTGATTACATTTGTTTTGTAACACTTCTCTCCCACCTATTGGCCCTGAGACCCTCCTCCTCCCCATCTCCGCCTCTGCTGCTGCTCTGCATGATGGGTGCAGCCACTGAGAACAGTTTCCCATCAGTTTTGTGCATGCAGGTTTCATCGCCTCCATTGTTTGCTCCCGTCTGTGCTGCCAGTAGTTTTCTGGAACTCTTCATCCTCTCCTAAGGAAATTCTGGCAGCACAGACGAGGCTGGCTCATGGGGTCCTGTCCTTCATCGGTTACTTTATCCTCCTTTTTCTGCCTTTTCCCCCCTTCTCTACTTGGCCTCACTGGCCAAGTCTCTGCTATAAAACAGACCTTTGTCAGCTGTCTATATGGTGTTTTAGTTTTTTATATGTCCAACATTATTACACCTCCGAATTATAAAGTTCACATTTTCACAGGGAAAAATTCTGTAATCATTTACTCATTAATTTACTGATTTTGAAAAATGTCTGAGCCCTTACTGAACAACAAGGGTGAACAACAAGTAAATGATGATAGAATTTTTTTTTGACAAAAAATTGTTGTTTTTTTTGTCTGTACAGTGAAAGTCAGTGGGTACCAGTGTTGTTTTCTTTATATTTATTTTATATTTTATTTTTGTGTCCTTGTTGTCTGTTGGTTTAAAAACCTAGCTCACTTATCTTTTTACTCCCAAACTCCCCAAAATTACGTCTTTATAATTAAAAATGTTAAGGGAAATATTTAAAGGGGTCATATGACGTTGCTAAAAAAGAACATTATTTTGTGTATTTGGTGCGCCTCAGGACGTGCGCAAATATTAAGCTCTCTCTGAAGTATTGCGTTTGAATGGACAAATTCACACAAAAATTGTCAAAATGCCCGTGTTGGGAATCGCAGGTTGCCTCACGATACGATATGAATCACGGTTAAATGGCTCACGATACGATAATATCACGATACAGCGATTCTGCAATAATCGATATATTGCTAGATAATTCTATAATGATACATCATGATATCTGTCTAATAGGGGTGGAACAGTTCGCGGAAAAAAAATCGAACCACATGGTTCGGCACGCACTAGGACCGCGGTTCAACTTAAATCTGACAACGCATCTGTAATATGGTTTGCTATAAATAACACGTAAAACAAACAGGGTTCGGCTATTGTATGTTTCTGTTGATGGATGTGCATTCTGGCTTCCCATTACATTACAACAACAGCGATGGAAAAAAAAAATGTGGACAAACCATTCACTCTTGTTCAATGCGAATGCCGTATGATGGAATATGAGCAGTCATTTATTCCATCATCACCCAAGTGCTGATAGTGCACGTGCACATTTGAACCATTCCACCCTTAGCAGTAGAGCTAATACAGTGGCTGGAAATCCTTTTATCCTTCGGTTCCTCGTGCTTCCCCATCTTCATAGAGAATGTGGTTCATGGTTGCTCAGAGCGCTTTGGAAAGAAGGTGGAAATGGCGCAATCATCACCCAGGTGCTGCTGATAGCATGCGTGCACAGGTGAGACCTGAACAGCACACGTTGATATCTGTGTTTAAACTAAACTCATGTAAGCTTTGCCAGTTTAAACCTTTAAGAGCCAGAGGACGCGAGGACGCGAGCTCATGCGCGAAATGAGAAGTTTTGTGCGTGCGCTCATCCGAAGCACGCAAACCCGCGCCTCAGGACGTGCGCAAATATTAAGCTCTCTCTGAAGTATTGCGTTTGAATGGACAAATTCACACAAAAATTGTCAAAATGCCCGTCACAGTCAAATATGCAATGCTGTTTTACATTTCACTACTTTATTCAATTTATGTACCTTTATTTTATTTGTATCTTTACTCTATTGTATTTATTTGTGCTGTTGCTTGTAGGTTAATAGATTATTCTTATTTTCTTTATTTTTATTTTTGTATTTTAACATAGCACCGTACCGAAACCGTGACTCTAAAATCGTGATACAAACCGAACCGTGAGTAATTTGAACCATTTGAACCAT
>NW_015656206.1:260358-265341 GCF_001515625.1 Sinocyclocheilus rhinocerous
ATAATGACTTATACTATCTTTTTACGCGTTGCGTCGCGCCTCGTAAACATAAAACCATGTCTGCATTTGTGATCGGAGAAATGACAAACAACTAGCACTGCTCTACACTGCTCAAAACTCGCATTTGAATCTTCAGTGGCAAATCCTTTAAATATGAAAATGTACTTACAGGCTGTGAGTCAGCATTATTTGTCCGCATCATAGACTGTATAGGGTCAGCATGCTCGCCGAAGGAAAAACAGGGGAACTGAATTCACCGGAATACCGACATTGTAGGCTATACTCTCCCAGGAAACAGTGCTCGTCCTGCATAAAATGCGTTGCACACATCTGAATATTTGGTTTGAACTGTTCTGGAACAGTGTTGTAAAAACAACTTAACCACTGATTTCTAGTTGTGTCCTCTTTTGGAAGACCAAACAAAGTAGTTTCGCTTTCACAACGAAACACACAGTGTCTCCACGACATGGCGGCGGCGGTGGCAACAATACTACAGCGAGAATCAAAAGTTACGCCGCCTTTATTTGCGTATACATTTGGGCGGTGTTATGCAAATCTTCCCACACAGTGACGTAGACATGTGGGGGCATGTTTAAACGAGGCGTTTTAGGAGGGCGTGGATGAGTCTTAACTTTTATAAAGAATATCTCTTTGGGTTTGAGACTTTAGTCTTTGCAACTTTAGGGATCTTATCTATTCATGAACAGCTTGTAACACTTTTTTTTTTTTATATGACATTCAAGAAAAAAAAATAAAGCTAGGATTTTAGAGGCCTGAAGAGAGGCCAGATAAAATAAATATTATGGTTTAAATTTTAGGATGATTCTTACAATTTTATAAAAAACTTTTTTCCAAGGTAAATGTAGGTGTCTTTCCAAAAAGGACGCTGGGAGACTCCAAATGTACATATGATAACCAATGATATAAGTACATATATTTCAGAAACACAGTGCACATAGATCAAAGCTTAATGTGGGTGCTCAAACATAAAAACAATTTCAAACAGGAAGAGCAAAGTTGGCACACCACAGCTCCAAAAGTAGAAAAAATATTTATGTTCTCACCACAGGTGACGTTTCGAGCCTAAACGCTCTTCATAGTAAGAACATAAATATTTTGCAACTTTAGGGATCTTATCTATTCATGAACAGCTTGTAACACTTTTTTTTTTTTATATGACATTCAAGAAAAAAAAATAAAGCTAGGATTTTAGAGGCCTGAAGAGAGGCCAGATAAAATAAATATTATGGTTTAAATTTTAGGATGATTCTTACAATTTTATAAAAAACTTTTTTCCAAGGTAAATGTAGGTGTCTTTCCAAAAAGGACGCTGGGAGACTCCAAATGTACATATGATAACCAATGATATAAGTACATATATTTCAGAAACACAGTGCACATAGATCAAAGCTTAATGTGGGTGCTCAAACATAAAAACAATTTCAAACAGGAAGAGCAAAGTTGGCACACCACAGCTCCAAAAGTAGAAAAAATATTTATGTTCTCACCACAGGTGACGTTTCGAGCCTAAAAGCTCTTCATAGTAAGAACATAAATATTTTTTCTATTTTTGGAGCTGTGGTGTGCCAACTTTGCTCTTCCTGTTCTAAATACAGTGCACACCAAAGCACATATGGAAAACGTTAATGCATTATTTTATTATTCACAGTGTTTGCAGCAACAGCAAAAACAGGAGAGGAAAAATACAATTTACATTTGTTTAGAGCTTTTTTTTATACAGTTAAACTCAAGTCAAGGTATGATGCCAATCAGGACGATGTGGTGATGCCAAAATATCACTAAACCAGCCACCCTCACTTGACTGCCTATAACTATTGTTGGGATACATTCAGAATTACTAAACATAGCAAAATATGCATGAAAAACAGAAACATTTCAAATATATCAAAACTCAACATCGTAGACTCTCCCAAAACACACTTCTTTGGCCAGTATCGATTAAAAAACACTCACCAGCCATGAAATTTGGCAACTTCACAAATTAATAAAATAATATAAAATAAACCATGATGTTAGTGATCATTGTGCCAAGAACACACATATGTGGTTTGTTTGTTTGCATCATTAATAGCAGACTCACATATACTGTACGACTCTTCTGTGTCACTTCATATTGTCTTAATCTTGACTACAATTCATCCATCAAAACATTTTTTCTCTCTGCCATCCCTGATGTAATTGGCTGGGTTTATCTGCATTAGCACTGTTTTGAATTGACAGTTTGAATGCATGTGTGTACCGGATTCTTACCTGATTGCAAACCGGAATGCTAAAACATAATGTCTCTTGTCCAAATAACTGTCCAAATATCACTTTTTAAAGTATTATTTCCACAATAATGCACTGATTGAAAAACTTCAGGAGATTAATCTTTAGCTTTTAAGCTCTCAAATGGTATATAATTTATGAAGATTAATTGAAAAATTAATGTTAAAAAAGCCATTTCCTATCAGTAGCACACTGCAGTTTAAGGGGCTATACATAGACACCTGACTGTCTCTGCCTGGAAGCTTAAACTAGGCAGTGGTGGTTATTGGTCTCGCAAGCAGGACAATCATCCAAAGCAAAATAAACACAAAAATGATTCACAGAATGAACGTTTTGTGGTGCTCATTCCAGTCCCCTGATTTTTTGGGATTGCACATGTTGGAAGTCCATAGAACAGCATGTCTGTAGTCCAGTCTGAAGTAGTCTCGTGTTGGCAGAGGGAGGGGGGTTGAGCTGGAGTTGGTATTCTCTTAGCCTTGCTGAGATGTCTGCCCAGCAGGAAGAGATCTGTGCTTCTACTGTTGGATTGTCTGGCTGAAATGAGAAGTAAAGCTGTATGCCATCCATGTAACATATTTTGTTACACAAACCATGTGCCAACTGCCATGCAGTGTTTTGTATATGGAGAAAAGTAGGGGCCTGATCAACAAACCTTTAGGTACCTAGGTGACAAGTTCAGCTAACCTCCAAGAAACTGATAAGTCTACCTGTGAGGAAAGTTTCCATTTGGCGCAAACAACATGAAAGCATAGATCCGTCCTTCCCTTTATCAATATGCCTTAAAGGGATAGTTCACCCAAAAATAAAAATTCTGTCATTAATTACTCTCATGTCGTTCCAGACCTGTAAGACATTTGTTCGTCTTTGGAACACAAATTAAGAAAGCCAGTACCACGACGCATGCGTGTACATTCTTCTGCTTGCAAACAAGCTGCTTCGCAACTGGGATCTCCGTCTGAAGTGGTGCTCATTCCAGTCCCCTGATTTTTTTGGATTGCACATGTTGGAAGTCCATAGAACAGCATGTCTGTAGTCCAGTCTGAAGTAGTCTCGTGTTGGCAGAACGGAGGGGGGTTGAGCTGGAGTTGGTATTCTCTTAGCCTTGCTGAGATGTCTGCCCAGCAGGAAGAGATCTGTGCTTCTACTGTTGGATTGTCTGGCTGAAATGAGAAGTAAAGCTGTATGCCATCCATGTAACATATTTTGTTACACAAACCATGTGCCAACTGCCATGCAGTGTTTTGTATATGGAGAAAAGTAGGGGCCTGATCAACAAACCTTTAGGTACCTAGGTGACAAGTTCAGCTAACCTCCAAGAAACTGATAAGTCTACCTGTGAGGAAAGTTTCCATTTGGCGCAAACAACATGAAAGCATAGATCCGTCCTTCCCTTTATCAATATGCCTTAAAGGGATAGTTCACCCAAAAATAAAAATTCTGTCATTAATTACTCTCATGTCGTTCCAGACCTGTAAGACATTTGTTCGTCTTTGGAACACAAATTAAGAAAGCCAGTACCACGACGCATGCGTGTACATTCTTCTGCTTGCAAACAAGCTGCTTCACAACTGGGATCTCCGTCTGAATGCAGGCTCCTGCGTCAGCAACACCACACGCATGCATCGAGTTACTCTCATGAATGTGCTTCGAAGTCCGACACGGAAGAGAATAAATTGTGAATATAGTCTTTTTTGTTGTTGTTTTGTTTTCCTTGCGCACAGAAAGTATTCTCGTAGCTTCATAAAATTACAGTTGAGCCACTGATTTCACATGGACTTTTTTAACAATGTCCTTACTATGTTTCTGGGCCTTGAATGTGGTAGTTCCGTTGCTGTCCATCCAGGGTCAGATTTAATCAAAATATCTTAATTTGTGTTCTGAAGATGAACAAAGGTATTTTGGGTTTGGAACGACATGAG
The DNA here is from genome assembly GCF_001515625.1 of Sinocyclocheilus rhinocerous. NCBI lineage: Eukaryota > Metazoa > Chordata > Actinopteri > Cypriniformes > Cyprinidae > Sinocyclocheilus > Sinocyclocheilus rhinocerous. The sequence continues at coordinate 264,567 of NW_015656206.1, forward strand.
GGTGAGTAATTAATGACAGAATTTTCTTTTTTTGGGTGAGCTATCCCTTTAACACTGTCAGTGGGTTTTTTAATTTCATGCTGTTTCATGGTAAAGCCCCAAGTATACTTTTTGTTTTTGTATACTTTGAACGCGTAGCTTTTCAAACTATACTCCATTTGATGTGTGCGAACGCGGGCACTCTAGAAAGCTTCATCCATATCCAGTGTCTGCTCTTTTTTTCCCCGTCAAGTTATGACCGCTAACAAATATTTTTGAAATCTTTTGAACCAAAGCTGAGCTGTCTCATACCCTCTTGCTCACAAACGCTTGTCAATGTGAGCGTCTGTTGTTGTTGCAGTCTCTGCTATTTTGTTTGTTGTTGTTCCGTCTCTTTAGTTTCGTTTTCTACTGTGAAACAACGGCCCGGGACGGTGTTGCCACCTTGTGGAAAAACTGATTACTGCAAAAAAAACTTCAGTGCGCATGTGCGACCTGCGTGTACAAAGCACAAAGTCCCTTGCGTACGCATAAAAAGTGAAGTATACTTTGGGCTTAAAGGGTTAGTTCACCCAAAAATGAAAATTAGCCCATAAATTACTCACCCTCAAGGAATCCTAGGTTTTGGCGTTGCGAATGCGCCGCTCAGAAGTGACAACCGTGGAAGCGCAGGGGAGAGATCAAAACAAAACAACGCTCACTAATTAGAAGTACAAAACGAGGATTTGTAGAGAAGTATGTCAGAGGATTTCGATATAAGCCAAGAGGAGACTGGTTTTCCTTTGCTAAAGTAAGG
>NW_015656206.1:265486-266843 GCF_001515625.1 Sinocyclocheilus rhinocerous
CTCCTGGAGCTGCTTCCGTGTACAACTGTTGGCGCAAGCTACATTAAAGTGATTATTATGTTTAGAATATGGATATTTTTTTTACAAAAACGCATCGATTCGCTACAGGAGGCCTTTGTTCACCCCCCGGAGCCGTGTGAGACACTTTTTTTTTATTATGGATGGGCGCTTTTTATTTCATTTCTTTTGGACTGATGCACTGCAACACCCGCTGACTGCCATTAAACAGCTTGAAAGATCAAAGACAATTTTTAATATAACTCAGACTGGATTCGTCTGAAAGAAGAAAGTCATATACACCTAGGATGCCTTGAGGGTGAGTAATTTGTGGGCTAATTTTCATTTTTGTGTGAACTAACCCTTTAAGAAAAACAGAATGGGGTCGATTGTGCTAGTAAAGATGTTGAAATTTAATGCATTGTTGCAGTGACTATAATGAAGAGCCCATAATGAAGTCTTGCTCTAAATTAAGGATAATGATCGAAGTGATCACTTACCTTTCTCACCTTATTGATATTGTTACAGATGTGCTCACCCAATTGTGATGCAATTGACTAGACTGATTTCTTACTGAATCATAATTGTAGTCATGTACTACTACTTTGTTCAGGGTGTCCCACTTTCGCTTCCATGCTGTAGTTGATTGAAAGACACTTCAGGTGGTATTACCCATTTATTGCTGAGACCAAGGTGAATTGTTATAATTTCTAAAAAATAATCCTCAAAAAGCTGTTTATCGCTGTAGTTTGCACTGTAATTATCATTATGGCTTATATAGGTCTTGCGTATTTTAGTCTTCTGGTCCACAGTCCACAGAAGCTGAATTTGCAATGTGTGCTGCTACCTGCTGCTTTCCGGCCCTTTTCCGCTCTCTAATCTGCACTAGAAATACCTGGCTGTCTCTCCTCAATCCTGATTTTGTATTCTGCCCTCCATTGCCCTAAACATATTTGATCCAATCCCTTTGTCTTGTGGCACAAAACTGATTGAGGATGACTGGTTGTTTCCTGGCTGCTCCGATCCAGCATTAGCCAATCGGCAACAGGAAGTGGAGGAGGAGTTGGCCCAGGCCCGTGGACTCTGCCCACAGAAAAGCAGAAAGCCCAAATATTTCACCCCACGCAGCCTGCAGGTATGAACTAAAGTCTCTAGGTAAATTGCATACAGATGAGTGACAAATTAAAGGAAAAATTTCTTAGTAAGGTGTTAGGTCACCATGTGTGTTTTGATAATGATTGTGCCTAACATGCAAGTTCAGAAGCTCCTTTTAATTGGCTTAAGATATGGTGACTGTGAAGGCCATAGCATATGTTTCACATAATTTTCATGCTCATCAAACCCCCCCCCCATTTTCTTT
>NW_015656206.1:273682-287310 GCF_001515625.1 Sinocyclocheilus rhinocerous
CTCCTGGAGCTGCTTCCGTGTACAACTGTTGGCGCAAGCTACATTAAAGTGATTATTATGTTTAGAATATGGATATTTTTTTTACAAAAACGCATCGATTCGCTACAGGAGGCCTTTGTTCACCCCCCGGAGCCGTGTGAGGCATTTTTTTATTATGGATGGGCGCTTTTTATTTCATTTCTTTTGGACTGATGCACTGCAACACCCGCTGACTGCCATTAAACAGCTTGAAAGATCAAAGACAATTTTTAATATAACTCAGACTGGATTCGTCTGAAAGAAGAAAGTCATATACACCTAGGATGCCTTGAGGGTGAGTAATTTGTGGGCTAATTTTCATTTTTGTGTGAACTAACCCTTTAAGAAAAACAGAATGGGGTCGATTGTGCTAGTAAAGATGTTGAAATTTAATGCATTGTTGCAGTGACTATAATGAAGAGCCCATAATGAAGTCTTGCTCTAAATTAAGGATAATGATCGAAGTGATAACTTACCTTTCTCACCTTATTGATTTTGTTACAGATGTGCTCACCCAATTGTGATGCAATTGACTAGACTGATTTCTTACTGAATCATAATTGTAGTCATGTACTACTACTTTGTTCAGGGTGTCCCACTTTCGCTTCCATGCTGTAGTTGATTGAAAGACACTTCAGGTGGTATTACCCATTTATTGCTGAGACCAAGGTGAATTGTTATAATTTCTAAAAAATAATCCTCAAAAAGCTGTTTATCGCTGTAGTTTGCACTGTAATTATCATTATGGCTTATATAGGTCTTGCGTATTTTAGTCTTCTGGTCCACAGTCCACAGAAGCTGAATTTGCAATGTGTGCTGCTACCTGCTGCTTTCCGGCCCTTTTCCGCTCTCTAATCTGCACTAGAAATACCTGGCTGTCTCTCCTCAATCCTGATTTTGTATTCTGCCCTCCATTGCCCTAAACATATTTGATCCAATCCCTTTGTCTTGTGGCACAAAACTGATTGAGGATGACTGGATGTTTCCTCGCTGCTCCGATCCAGCATTAGCCAATCGGCAACAGGAAGTGGAGGAGGAGTTGGCCCAGGCCCGTGGACTCTGCCCACAGAAAAGCAGAAAGCCCAAATATTTCACCCCACGCAGCCTGCAGGTATGAACTAAAGTCTCTAGGTAAATTGCATACAGATGAGTGACAAATTAAAGGAAAAATTTCTTAGTAAGGTGTTAGGTCACCGTGTGCTGCCATATCAGCTTCAGTGCACCTTGATATTAATTCTAAAAATTGGATTACTTCTTACTGGAGCAGTGGAACTCCACTCTTCCAAAAGATATGCCCGCAAGTGATGTTTGAATAATGGTTGTGTCTAACAAGCAAGTTCAGAAGCTCCTTTTAATTGGCTTAAAATATGGTAACTGCAAAGGCGATAGCATATGTTTCACATAATTTTCATGCTCTTCAAGCTGTTCAGTGAACGGGTGCCCTGTGTATGGGCCTATAGCCACTCCCACAGCGAGTCCCCTTGGGTTTTTGCTTTAATTTCTCACCAAACTGTATTTAGTACCTTTACCTTTTTTTTTTATTTTTTTTTTATTTATTTTTTTGCTGTGTTGCAAAGTTGAATTAAAAGAATAGTTTAGTCAGAAATGAGTCAAAGTCATTTACTTGCCCTCATATCATTTCAGACTATGACTTTTTTCCTTCAAACACAAAGTAGACCCTTAGCCCTCAGTTGCCAGTCTCTAATTTCACATGCATTACATTCAAACATGTTGTGTAAAGAAGATGCACTAAGGGCTGTCAGTGTAGTCAAAGGCTATTACTTTTCACATGTTTTGTAACTTATCTTAAATTTGAAGTTTGAAGATGTTGAAAAATACAAGAAAGCCATGCAGGTGTGATGTATTGTAGTAGTAGTAGTAATAATAATAATAATGCATGTTCTTTCTATTTCTTTCTACAGGAGGACTTGGAATTTCATAGTAGGCAAGACCCAGTAGGCCCCTCTGATTGCGATGTTCTTGTGAATGGAGAGAACATGGGTGGATGGTGGCCACAGCACAGTGCTGCAGATACAGGTGTGAAACCCATTAGACACTGTCCATGTTCTAAATGTTTGCTGTGTGCAGTTTTTGGTCTTGTTATTTTGGTCACACTTCACTTGAGTGTGATGATCTCCATCTTTTTTATCTCTGTGCACCAAATAAGAATGGTTGTCCAAGTTGGTCATATTAAGAAATATGTAAATTGGAAGGGATTTATCATCTGATTATCTGAAGGTTATTGAGATTCTAGTCAACTTGTAAACCCTTCTGTATCAATACAAAGAAGACATAACTGTTATAATAAAATAATTGTAATAACAGAACAGCTAATAACAACAACTACTAAATAGTAATAAAATACTAGGGTAAATCCAAGTGTAAAGTGGATAATAAAATAAAGTGCATAGGATGAAAAGTGCAAGTAACATTATCTTATTACACGCAGGGCTTGACATTAACACCCGCCAACCCACCAAATGCGGGTGGATTTCAGCAGTGGTGGGTAATATAGTCAGTCCCACTAGCCACTTTGGCGGGGTGAATGTTATATAGCCTACAGTAACAGAGCTTGTTAGGACAAGTGGATTTTTGAAGGGGCACGTGAAAGAGAATTTTACTTGCCCAACCGCTCAACTAATCGAGAATGATTCTGATTTTATTATATTCAGTTTAAATGGCAATTGATAATGAATAATCAACGGTAACAACGTCACACCAGTTGAGGCTCATGTAGCCTGTCTGTATGTAAAACATTCTCGTGGAGAAATCAGAACAAATGAACGCAACTGCACACAGAAGAAACATACTGCGCTAAAAATTTTACTTTTAAGTTTTTTATATTTATAACATAGCATAGTTAAGCAACATGACACGACCAAGAGAGTGAAGTGTTCACTGAAAACTGCGATACAAGAGTTCAAATGAGTAGTTAATACACATTTTAGTACAACATTGTCAATGTTGACTGTTTTTGCTCGATTTGGTTAACAAAAATAGTTCCAAACAAAGATCACAGCAGAACAGCCACGCATCTCTGAGCAACACAGCGGTGTTTTGTTACTGAATGATTCTGTGTTTTTGAATTAATCATTTGAGTCAATGATTCAGTGATCTATTCATAAAGACAGGCATTTGTTTCATTCTTGAATCAACAAATTGTTTGAATGAATGCCTGTGACTCAGTGAATTGATGCCACCTTCTGGTGGTTTACTTTCATATTTAAAAGTAGCTTATCTTTGCATTTTTCCAACATTTTATATTTGCATATTTTAAAAAAAACTGATTTAAAGGGGTCATATGATGCGATTTCAATTTTTCCTTTCTCTTTGGAGTGTTACAAGCTCTTGGTGCATAAAGAAGATCTGTAAAGTTGCAAACACTAAAGTCTAACACATGCATTACATTCAAACATGTTGTGTAAAGAAGATGCACTAAGGGCTGTCAGTGTAGTCAAAGGCTATTACTTTTCACATGTTTTGTAACTTATCTTAAATTTGAAGTTTGAAGATGTTGAAAAATACAAGAAAGCCATGCAGGTTTGGAAGGACATGAGGGTGAGTAATTTATTATTATTGTATTTTTTATTTTTGTTGTCCTGATTTGCAGACTTGTGGTTTTTTTTTACTACTCATTTGAAGCATTTTTATTTTATATATATATATATACAGTGGGTACGGAAAGTATTCAGACCCCCTTAAATTTTTCATATGACCCCTTTAAAACACCAGTATCATTTCATGATTTATGATCTTGTAATTTTGCAGTGTAAGTGTATTCATACTAAATTTTAGCTTCATTAAACTGTCTGTATAAATGCATCTAACGCCACTTCAGCTGCTTCTGTTTCTTCTGCAGTGAAAAGATAGCTTTTTGATTGGTAACAACAATATTGTCTTATTATATTAAGGGAAATTATTAATAAAATGTAAGAATTTGATATGAAAGATGATGCATGCATTTAATATGGTTAGGGGAAAAAATGACCTGGAAATCGATTTAAATAAATTTTAGTATGCAGTACTATGTAATTAATTTCCCAACAACAAAATTGTGGCCAGTGAAAATAATTTTGGAAAACCACTTGCCACAGTGGCTGTTGAGCAAAAAAGTTCATGCCAAGCCCTGATTACACAGCTCTGTGGAATACTCTATTCTGATTGGTCAGACACCACATTCCGAGGTATGTTATTCCCTGATAACAACCGGTAAAAACAACTAAAACAGGCTCATTCGGGTAACTGCAGTTGGGGCTATTCGCTTACTGGGAACATTTTTTCTTCATGGAAGCTTTGCATTTGGTTGGCTAATGAAATTTTAAAACTCAGATTGATAAATTGAATAAATTAAGATATATGCCATTTCTTTTCACTTGTTTAGATGGCTTGAGGTCTGTTGTTGAGGAGCTTGAACTAGAGAGAAACCAACTGCAGGAACAGATTTTGGTCCTTGAGAAACAGTGCCAAGATCTAGAGGACCGTCTGCAACTTCAGGCTCGCATTGAATTGCTACAGGTACACTGAAACTGTTTGGACTACGTATAACGGCACTATCAATATCAGCATCTGCAGTTACACTGCTTGCCAACTGACCCTTTGCTAAGCCTGCTCCCTCACTTACTGCAGCTGTCAGTCACTAAATTATTGTATTGGATTGCCTCAGGAATCATTAAATATAGTGGAAATGTATCAGGCCTAGTCACTTTATTTACCTTCCTATAATCTGCACAGAAGCAATTCGTCTCATCCATTTTTTTCCATCAAAAACCATATATAATCCAACAAATGAGTCAACATCACATTTTTTAAGGGGTGGTTGATTGCGATTTCACTTTTTTAACGTTAGTGTGTAATGTTGCTGGTAAACAATAAACAATATCTGCAAAGTTACGACGCTGAAAGTTCAATGCAAACGGAGATACCGTCTTTTAAAATTCTGGCAGTTTAATGCTTACAAAAATGGCTTTTAGGGACTACAATGAGCTTCTTCCCGGGTTGGTGACATCACAAACCCTGAAATTTACATAAACCCCGCCCCCGGGAACATGCAACAAAGGGGGCGAGGCCATGTTGCGCTGCTATAGAGAAGAGGAAGAGTTGTTGCCATGCCTTCAAAACTAGGGGTGCACAAAAAATCTATTCATATATGAATAGCGATTCTGTATTCTAAAGATTCTAATGGATTCACAAGTTTCAAAATCAGTATTCTAAAGCAGCGGTTTTTAATCCTGTTCCTCGCGTCCCCCTGCTCTGCACATACTCTGCTCTGAATCTCTCTCTCTCTCACCTGATCATCAGCTCATCGGCTCCAATAAACTGTGTTCCAATTATACACTTTTTGTGTATAGACAGATATTTTTCACATAACTATGAGAAGCGTTAAGCATGTGGTTGGCGTGCTGTATTAAAGCTTTAATCAGGATAAAACCGTATATTAAAAGCTAGCAACAACAAACAAAAAAACATACCGTTAAGAGCCGTGTGCTTGCACAGGTTCTGCGCGATCCTCTTCACTAATATCCTCTGCATCTCATTCGGGCTCAAATTGATAAGAAATATTGATGACGCCATTGTTTACAATACAACACAGGAGCACATGCCACTTAGGTGAGGGGCGTGATGTTTAGATGCGCACTAGGCGGTTTAACGAAACACAACACACTGGGCCAGCTAACCAATCTGAGCCCATTGCGTATTTCTGAGGGAAGGGCTTCATAAAAGCAGGAAATGATCAGCGCGTTTATAGGAGAAGGGACGCTCTGGATAGCTGGCCAATCAGAGCACACCTCGCTTTTCAGACCGATGAGTTTTGTAAAAATCGACGCGTTTCAGAAAGGCGGGGCATAAAGGAGAAACAATAATGTACAGTATGTGGAAAATAATGTGTTTTTTTAACCTTAAACCGCATAAACACATTTCATTACACCAAATACACAAAATAATGTTCTTTTTAGCAACATCATATGACCCCTTTAAAACACCAGTATCATTTCATGATTTATGATCTTGTAATTTTGCAGTGTAAGTGTATTCATACTAAATTTTAGCTTCATTAAACTGTCTGTATAAATGCATCTAACGCCACTTCAGCTGCTTCTGTTTCTTCTGCAGTGAAAAGATAGCTTTTTGATTGGTAACAACAATATTGTCTTATTATATTAAGGGAAATTATTAATAAAATGTAAGAATTTGATATGAAAGATGATGCATGCATTTAATATGGTTAGGGGAAAAAATGACCTGGAAATCGATTTAAATAAATTTTAGTATGCAGTACTATGTAATTAATTTCCCAACAACAAAATTGTGGCCAGTGAAAATAATTTTGGAAAACCACTTGCCACAGTGGCTGTTGAGCAAAAAAGTTCATGCCAAGCCCTGATTACACAGCTCTGTGGAATACTCTATTCTGATTGGTCAGACACCACATTCCGAGGTATGTTATTCCCTGATAACAACCGGTAAAAACAACTAAAACAGGCTCATTCGGGTAACTGCAGTTGGGGCTATTCGCTTACTGGGAACATTTTTTCTTCATGGAAGCTTTGCATTTGGTTGGCTAATGAAATTTTAAAACTCAGATTGATAAATTGAATAAATTAAGATATATGCCATTTCTTTTCACTTGTTTAGATGGCTTGAGGTCTGTTGTTGAGGAGCTTGAACTAGAGAGAAACCAACTGCAGGAACAGATTTTGGTCCTTGAGAAACAGTGCCAAGATCTAGAGGACCGTCTGCAACTTCAGGCTCGCATTGAATTGCTACAGGTACACTGAAACTGTTTGGACTACGTATAACGGCACTATCAATATCAGCATCTGCAGTTACACTGCTTGCCAACTGACCCTTTGCTAAGCCTGCTCCCTCACTTACTGCAGCTGTCAGTCACTAAATTATTGTATTGGATTGCCTCAGGAATCATTAAATATAGTGGAAATGTATCAGGCCTAGTCACTTTATTTACCTTCCTATAATCTGCACAGAAGCAATTCGTCTCATCCATTTTTTTCCATCAAAAACCATATATAATCCAACAAATGAGTCAACATCACATTTTTTAAGGGGTGGTTGATTGCGATTTCACTTTTTTAACGTTAGTGTGTAATGTTGCTGGTAAACAATAAACAATATCTGCAAAGTTACAACGCTGAAAGTTCAATGCAAACGGAGATACCGTCTTTTAAAATTCTGGCAGTTTAATGCTTACAAAAATGGCTTTTAGGGACTACAATGAGCTTCTTCCCGGGTTGGTGACATCACAAACCCTGAAATTTACATAAACCCCGCCCCCGGGAACATGCAACAAAGGGGGCGAGGCCATGTTGCGCTGCTATAGAGAAGAGGAAGAGTTGTTGCCATGCCTTCAAAACTAGGGGTGCACAAAAAATCTATTCATATATGAATAGCGATTCTGTATTCTAAAGATTCTAATGGATTCACAAGTTTCAAAATCAGTATTCTAAAGCAGCGGTTTTTAATCCTGTTCCTCGCGTCCCCCTGCTCTGCACATACTCTGCTCTGAATCTCTCTCTCTCTCACCTGATCATCAGCTCATCGGCTCCAATAAACTGTGTTCCAATTATACACTTTTTGTGTATAGACAGATATTTTTCACATAACTATGAGAAGCGTTAAGCATGTGGTTGGCGTGCTGTATTAAAGCTTTAATCAGGATAAAACCGTATATTAAAAGCTAGCAACAACAAACAAAAAAACATACCGTTAAGAGCCGTGTGCTTGCACAGGTTCTGCGCGATCCTCTTCACTAATATCCTCTGCATCTCATTCGGGCTCAAATTGATAAGAAATATTGATGACGCCATTGTTTACAATACAACACAGGAGCACATGCCACTTAGGTGAGGGGCGTGATGTTTAGATGCGCACTAGGCGGTTTAACGAAACACAACACACTGGGCCAGCTAACCAATCTGAGCCCATTGCGTATTTCTGAGGGAAGGGCTTCATAAAAACAGGAAATCATTGGAGCGTTCAAAGGAGAAGGGACATAGTGGTGTAGAATAAAGGTAATTATGTGAAAATGAAGCATTAACACATGTTAGACTGCACCCCATGAACACAATCAAGCCTAGAAAAAAAACAGTCAACCACCCCTTTAGACATTATATAGATATTTTTGGGCCGCTAAAGCCTTACCTATAACTAACCATAACAATTTCTGAAAAATATTGTTAGTGAAAGAAAATTAAAAAAACCTAGGTGTGATTAATTTTCTTAAAAAATACAGCTATGAAGTAGTTCCAAATCTGTTGACCGTGTTACAGTTCTATATCACTTGGCCAAATAATTTCTACTACTATATTACAAAGGCCATTCAAAGATACTGACCAACCAAACAAAATGACAATTTCCATAATTTCCCTGCTAATAACTGCATGTCTATGGCTCAAGCCTCTGTTACTAGATCTATAAGCTTTTTGAATTGGCAACGAAAGATGAGGATGGGATGCATAAGAAAGTAATTCTACTATCAAGAATGTTTTAATGACAAAAACTAGACAAATGTATTAAGGGAAAAAAATGTAAACATAGACACACAAAATACAATAATAAACTTACAAATTCTAACAAAGTAATAGATTGACAGCAAGAGTGGCCTATGTATGATTTGTCACTAATATTTTTAAGGTGCTGGGGCTTATCAAAAGGTCAGTTTTAGCTGTTTCCAAAAAAAAAAAAAAAATGCTGAGTGATGCAAGTCTTTAATTTTTCTTTAATTGTAGGGAAAAAAAATATATTTTTGACAGTTTGAATCATGTTAAATCTCGCCATGAGTGTTGGATAGCCAGTTAATGACCTGTATATTGAGTGAACTATATGCAACACTCCTCTAACGCAGGCAACGTTTGGTATAGATGAAGGAGGTCGAGCACTTTCCCCATCTCAGGTTTGTTTATGTTTGTGTAAGCTTCCAAAAGCACATCTGAGCGTGGAAACTTCTCTTTGTACTGTACTTATCACTGTTTCTACTAGAGCCCGACCGATATATCGTTTTGCCGATATTATCGGCCGATATGAGCCTGTCGCCGATATATCGGTATCGGCGAATATGCCGCTGATATGAACATTTACTTTTACAGAACATATAACGCAGATAAAATGCTTGAAATGGTGTAATTACTTTGTTTGTCCAGCAGAGCACACTTCATTGTTTGCTACTGGCGACCTGGATGAAACGCTTTAAAGCTTAAGTCTAAAACCATTTAAATTTTGAATGGCCATATCTCCGCAACGGCGCTTCGAATCCGCACCAAATTCGGGGGATCCCTTCAGCTCGAGGAACCCTCTCGAACGCGAATCGAGTGTACGTCTAGAGGCCCGCTTTCGAATGAGACCACCCCCACGTCGATAGCCCCCGGGGTTCGGGAGTTACGGGTGGTTAAGTTCGCGGTCCGGCGCCGACCGATCAAGCGATCCCGGGGGGCTACCGACGCGCGGAGGGTGGCGTTCGAGAGGGCTCCTCGAGCTGAAGGGATCCCCTGAATTTGGTGGAGATCCGCTGGCGCGTTCACGAGATAGTGATACCAGTCAACACTTTCACTTCAGTAAGGAGGTCTCTTGTTCAGGCAGCAGCATTCAAGCTTTGTCTTATTCGACTATAAGTGCCCTGCGAAGTGGACTTCACATGAAATTCCGCCATGATTCCAGTTCCAAGGGAACGTACACGTTACATTCAAAGGGCATTAAAGTGCGCGAGACGTGAATTTATATTGTATTTATCGGAATTATTATTTTAACTCCCTAATATCGGTATCGGCCCCAAAAAACCCATATCGGCCGGGCTCTAGTTTCTACTGTTTTAACACTGTCCTCTTCACACTATAAATAAGAGTGCAGTTCACACAGGGTGTGTCAACAGTGGTTTTTAACCGTTTGAGTTAAGCTAGGGCTGCATAAGTAGTCAAAAAATATAATTGTGATTACATATATGGCTGCCAGGACTATGCAATTGTAAAAAGAAACCATTATTGCCAGGGATGCACATAAGTGATTAGTAATGCACTGGGTAAATAAGTTCAGACTGCTCCTTTGCATACCGAAATGGTTGACAGATCACCATGTTGTGCATTAACTGTATAAGATTTACATTCAAATTGAAAGCATAAATCTAGGCTATGCACTGCCCATTTCAGAGCAAAAAGCCTTATTGCTTCACTTGACAGCACTAAAATCAGCAGAGCATATACTTACTTGCCAGCAAACATATTTTATTGGACTGTCCAGCTTTTAATGTACAGAGAAAACTCTTTTATGAAGTGAACTCATTTAAAGAGTTATTTAGTAAAATTTTGCCAGGAAAAGTCACGTTAATGTAAAAAAAGCTTGTGTGATATAACTTGTGTTTGTTTGTTTGCTGGTTTTTATTGTATTTATTATACTTGTATGTTTTAATTGTTTTTACCATGAAAATAGCCTCTGATGCTGACATGGCATTAAATAAATATATACTATACTATACTATACTTGCCAGCAACCCGTCAAAATAAAAGCTTGCTGAGTTTAGGTTTGAAGATGGTGAAAATGTATATTTAAAGTAAAGAAATAAAAGGAACTGAAAATGTGAATACATTGTATTTTCCAGTGTACTATAAAATAATTGTACTTTTATTTAATACTCACTTTTTAAATATAATGGTATTATCACACTTTATTATTTTTTTATTTAAAAAAATGAAATAAATAAATAAAGTGCAATAATGCTATTATTAATTATTAGTTTATTTTTTATAGTAGGTCACACTATGCTCAGGGTGATCGCCAAACCAAATCTTCAGGTGCTCTGATGAGAACCAGACTGAGAAACTTATGTGTATCCCTGATTATACTATAGCACGATATTGACGTGTACTCCAGTTGCATCAAAAGATTATTGTTGCAGTGCATGTATCCCATTTTTAGGAGTTTTTGTGAGAGTGCAGGACTGAGTCAGTGAGCTGACACTTTCAGCATACAATTTATTCATAATTTGAATATGTTTTTTTTATTGTGCTAAGACAGAGGCACCAAACTCAGTTCCTGGAGGGCCGCAGCCTTGCAGAATTTAGCTTTAACCTTAATTAAACGCACCTGATTCAGCTAATTAAGTCTTTCAAAATTTAAAAACCACAGGAATGAGTGTTGGAGCAGGGTCGGAGGTAAACAGCAGCTGGAATAATTCAAGTGAGCATTTCATTGACTAGTGGTCATGATTTAATTTAGCAATTTCTGTATTGCATTAGTTTTTAATATTTCTGATGGGCATTTAATAATTTTTGACTTTGTAGTGTGAGTTAAATATTTTTTGTTTGGCGCATTTTACCCGTAAATGGAAACCTGTTTAATTATTATGAACACCTGTGTATAAGACATTTTTCACTCCCAGCCGTTGTTAACAATTACACATCACATATAAGTGATTAAATACAAAACAGTAGTTATTAAATTTGATGTGGTTTGGAATTGGTAAATTGTACTGGGGGGGGGGTAACAAACACCTGAGTAACAAAACTTAAATACAAGACCTTCCCTGACATTTTAGGTTGTCTCTGAAAGCCTGTAGACAGATTTTTTTTTTTGAAGGACTTGGGACATTTAGCTGGGAAAATCAAAAGCATGTGATGTTTACACACATTCCCGAGAGTCTCTCTTCTATTCAATGACATGAAATGAATGCTTATGCAGTGTTCAGGGTAATGCCAAAAGAGTTACTCTGTACTATAATGTCAATGTGACATGCAAAGAAAATGGGTTAATAGTCTCACACAGCCAGATCTATATAGTCTATAGCCTCATATATACTTACAATCCAACTATCATAACAGTGTAATCTGTTGACATGATGCCAGAGCTTGTGCAAACATATACACATCGCTTTGATCAGATGTTTTATAACTGCTTCTTTCTCACCGCTGTCAATAGAGTTTGAGTGTGAAAACACCCTTAATGTACTGATGCATAAAATGACAGCAAACTAGTTTCCAGCTTGTTTTTAATGTGTATTAGTTGGTATTCTTACAGTATTTGAGGGCAATAATCAGCAATTCTGATTTTTGTCATCATCATGCAGCCCTAGGTTAAGCACACATTTATCTATAACGACATGACACGCAGTTGGGCCGTGTGGTGGATTTTCGCTATTTTGCTTGAATTGTTGTTATGATCTGTCATCTTCCTATCCATCAGAATGAATCTGAGCGCCTGCAGGCACAGGTCGCCAACCTTCGCAGTCAGCAGATAAGAGAGACAGAAAAGCATCAGCTACTCATTGCCAGCCTGAACAAACAACTCAAAGGGTAATTATTTAAAATTAGGTCCTGGAGCCTAATTGCAGAAACATTCCAACTCAGATTCTTGTCTGTTTTGTAGCCATGGTAATCTCATTTATACACTGTGCTGTGTTTATAGCAGAAAAAAAAAAAATTTTACATATCTGTTGAATCAGACTGAGCAGCACACAGGAGTGTCTGGAGTCCTCGCTCATGGAAAAGGAGCACACGCTTGCCAGAACCTCAGAGAAACTGGAATTTATTGACAGTCTGAGAGAGGCTTTAGAAACAAAACAAAAACAAGAAACAACTGAAAAACTGCTTCAGACTGAACACAATGTGAGTAAATATGAACTGTATTGTAATATTGAGTACATATTTAACAAGATGACACATCTAGATGATTGGGCATATATTGACCTATATTTCAGCTGTCTGCAACATATATTTCAAGTTGACAATAAATATTGTCCAGTAATTGCAATGTAAAAAAAAAATATATATATATATATATATACACACACACATGCACGCACGCATGCATACATACATACAGGGCTTCCGCAGGTCCTCAGAAATCTTAAATTTAGTTTTTATCAAATTTAAGGCCGTAAAAAGTCTTAAATAGTCTTAATTATGATTTCAAGAGGTCTAAAATTTGAGGACAGAAAGACAAGAATTGCGATATGGCTTAATGTGACAAATAAACTTAAAAAGGCTTTGATTTCATTGAATAAATATAATTGCTACACGTTTTAAAGTCAGGTGCAGCACTGCTTTGTGTACTGCGGGTACCGGGGAAACTGCTATACTTCTGCCGTTCTGAAAGCGCCACCTGCTGTCAGATGAATTTGCATTTTCAATAAGCACGTCTGCTGTTTTTGTTCAGACTAATGTGAAAATTAAACGATTTTATTAAGAGAGTAAAATATATTTGTAATTTAATATTTAATAATAATTGCTTGGTAATTGTTTAAATTAATGTAATAGTTCATACTTTGTCATCCATTTTTTTTTAAATGGTTTAAAGGCTGAAATGTGAAGTTTATCATTCTATAATAATAATCAAATATATACACTGAACAAAATTATAAACGCAACACTTGTTTTTGCCCCCATTTTTCATGAGCTGAACTCAAAGATCTAAGACTTTTTCTATGTACACAAAAGGCCTATTTCTCTCAAATATTGTTCACAAATCTGTGTTAGTGAGCACTTCTTCTTTGCCGAGATAATCCATCCACCGCACAGGTGTGGCATATCAAGATGCTGATGTTACGGGGCTGAGAAGACGTGAGACGTGCGGATCCATATGCAAGCTTTATTAACATCAGAGGAGGTCAG